>NW_024381454.1:0-85646 GCF_016835505.1 Polypterus senegalus
ACCCCACTGTGCAGAGTGAGGCCCTTTAGAATGGTTGAGCTAGGAGATACAAGTGTGACAAGTCTGACACTGAAGAGTCGCTTTCATCATCCTGGGTGTCTGCTACTGGTTCTAGTCCTCTTAGGTTAAATGAGGTGGGCAAACTACACAGAAAGGAAAATAACAGGAAAACAACAGCAGAGTTATGCATTTACAGCTTTAGAAAAAAACAGAAATATTTCTAAATATCTTATAAATGTAAAAACATACCGTTGTGTTTTCTGAATGCAGAATAACGAGAACAGTAAAAAAAAAAAAAAAGACCAGCTAATTAAATGAGGCCAGTTGTTATCGATTATTATTATCACTAATTGTGAATCTGGTTGGAACAAAAACCTGCAGCCACAGTGCGTTCCCAGGACCAAGTCTGGGACCACCGATCTAGGACATTAGATTTGATAGCACTTGGGGTCTAAGCTGGCTTTTTGCTATTAATTCAGCGTAATATTCTGATTTTGAATCTTCGAGCGCCCTCTAGTGATGAGACAAATGTTTGAAATTTAAAGAGGCAGCCGGACGTTGTGTTTCTTCAACCTGCTGTACGCTCAGCGCCCCCTACAGACCTGCCTCAGAAAACGGGGCTCCGATTTTGGCCTGGGGTGAAACATTTTAACGGGAGCGACTGGATCTCAACTCTTAGTGCAAAAAGTATTAAAACCGGTGAATAAAACTCCTCTGCACCCATGGGTGTGAAGGACTGTTCTAATGTGGCAGAGGGCCAGAAATCACTGGAAAATGCGAGGCAGCAGGGGTTCAACAAGGCGAGAACTGTGACAGGAACTCTACCAGTGTGCGACAAATCAAAGACAAATCCACTAAGACAGAAAATGCAGTCACATATTTCAAGAGTGCAAACTTAAAACCCGACGTCAAACATGTGCACCGTCAGAATCACTACGATCTACAAAGTCCATGAGCAATGACTTACACACAACAGACCTGGATGCAAAGCCCCGTAATAAAGACGATGGTCACATCCATCCATTTTCCAAAGCCGTTGAATCCGAACACAGGGTCACGGGGGTCTGCTGAAGCCAATCCCAGCCAACACAGGGCGTAAGGCAGGAACCAATCCCGGGCAGGGGGGCAACCCACCACAGGACACACACACACCAGGGATCCACCCAACCTGCACGTCTTTGGACTGTGGAGAAACCCACGCGAACACAGGAGACATGCAGACTCCACGCAGTGAGGAACCCGGGTGTCCTAACTGCGAGACCAGCAGCGCTTTCCGTACGATGGTCACATTGGAGGTAAAATCTGCCAACAAGTCGGCGGGTGGACTGTGAACCAGCGCGCACCGAGTCCACGTTATCCGACCAGCTCGAGTCGAAGCTTGGAAAGACATCAGGCGATACATGCCGACATGAAAAAACAGTAGAAGCCTGGGGGAATTTAAAACGTTACAAGCAGCAGAAGGATGACAAGTTTAGCAAATAGCAACTCACCGGCTTGCAGCCATAAACGTCACAAGACTTTGAGTGCCTTACCCCTCCATGACATAATACTTGGAGACATTCCGAGGTGATTAGAAGAAGGCCGAGTGCAGGAACACACACGGACAGTGGCCACCTAAAAGAAGGAAAACAATATTTTTTGATGTAAACTGCTAGTGTTGGTTTCACGGAGACCTTGTCCCTCCAATAGAGAAGTGGAAAAAGGCCTTCCTATAAAGAACCGTATAGCACGGATGAGAGGACAGGTACACAGAATCAGAGCAAGAGCCGGGTGCGTTGTGCTGTGTGCTCAGGTGATTGGCTGGGTGTGCACATGTATGTGCTTTAGAAATCTCCAGCTTTGGAGACTGGCAGCTACCACCTTGCCCAGGGGCGCAGGTGACTGAAACGAGACAGTCTAAGCCCTACAGATAAACACTTCACTGTGGTGACAGTCGGGTACTGGATGGGTAGGCAAATAAATTCCGGCAGTATCGCGCTTACTGTGACTGGGCCGCTCTCCCAGTGTGTTACACTTGAGGCCGTATAGTGCAGGAGGCTGCAAAGGAGCTGCTGTGCTTGAGCCAGTCTTTGAGAGAGGGTGTCAAGGTTGAAGTGTGCTGAAGGCCCACAGTGCTGCATACATCACATCACAACGATAGGGGTAAGAAAAGTTTAACATGGTCTTTATATAACAGCCAGCTGAAGGGCAGGTTAGCGTAGGGAACGAGCGGAAGAGACAGGTGTGAATGAGTGTGACTTTATGCTGCACAGACATTCTGTACATATACACACACACATTACTGAACACCTTTGTCTTACACGTAAAATAGTTTTACATATTCAATAGTATATGCTCTAAAAATATAACCAAGCGTATTGATGACAACTACAGGACAAAGGAAATTAAGAGAGGAAAAAGGAAATTGAGAGGAAAGATGGAATCATTTTGGAAATGGACAAATAATTAGGATCTTGGATACTGAGCTAAATACAGGTTGGAGAAAATAATGAAAAGGAGGATTCTGCATTTGGGACACAAAGATAAGGTGTGGGTTAAACGTTAATACAAGTGTCATTCATCAAAGTCATAGAAGTGTGGTTTATGGGAAAAAGGCTGTGGTCCAATCACCCGTATACACAGGTCCGTTACATCAGGCATAACCCTCTTCTCACATGTCTGGGAGAGTGGCAGGCACCTCCAAGAGAGATGTGGCAAGGGAAGCCAGATATCTGTACGACAGTGGGATAGAAATAAGAAAGATGAACACATTAGAAGAAATGTAGACAAGAGTAGCGAGTCTGACACAACAGGGCACTAACAGAATCCTGTGGGAATACTGGATAGCTGAAGACTGGTATTGAAGTGCAGTGCAGACTTATCTGAGAGATGAAGGTTAAATCAGGCCATTTATGGCACAGAACGTACTGTAGCTACAGCACAGATTACTGATAGAATCCTGCAGGAGACACAAGGCATGAACTACACATTTTTGGAAAGAGGATTTGTACAAAGACGCTTTAGGGAATGCACACAGGCTGACAGAAGAGGCTAAGGACCATTTGTTTTGAGCTATCACAGAAACAGCTAAACTGCACGCGGTCCAAGAAGAGTGGCCATACATAGACTGGTCAGCAGTGGCTGCCAGGAATTGGACAGTGACGAGGCTAGGACCTGCACTAGAGGTGCTGACAGAATCAAACGAGCTTCATTTGGTTGTAATCCCATTTGGAGAGCACCTGGAAACGTATTTACAAGAAAGAGCGAACTGTGGTTTGGAGAGATGGCAAGGGATTACAGGAAAGGTGTTAGTGGATCCTGCAGTTGAATTGAGTATAATCTTAAGGAGGGTGAACTGGTACCCCGGGCAGGGGCAAGGTGACCTGTGGTGCCAGGAAACACAATAAGTCAGATTATTTGCAAGACAGAATCAGATTTGAATACAAACCTAAATGTAAAGCTTCAAGTTGTAAGCCTGAGGTTACAGGGAATAGCAATGGCACAAAGTGAGGTGCATGTTGAGGTTTTGGGACAGAAGATCCCCAGGAATAAGAAGCTTATTAGGGGACCGTCAAAAAAGTGGCACAAGACAAACAGAAAATCTCAGCACCAGCTGGCGTAAACTGGAAAGATTTAGTACGGCACCGTGGAAGGACATGAGAACACACCTAAAAGCTAGAAGACATGAGTAGAAAGAGGCAGAACTAAAGAAAAGCTAAACTGGAGAGAATACAAATGTTTACTGGTAAAGCAGCAAGCACAGAAGCGGTAGTGAACAAGATCAGGCAGATTCTTAAAGATGACAGGGAGGAATCTGCAGGGTGGAAGATGCCTTCTGCCCCACCGGTAGACGCTGCGCTTGAATGTCCATTAATAACAGGGAAACTGCCGGATGAGTAAAGCTGGAGAGTGAGAGGGAAGAGAAATAAATATAGGGAGTGCTGTCACAAGAAAGTGACAAAGGACTAGCAGTGAGGAGAAGTGGGACAGATAAAGACCCCAGAATGGAGGGGTAGGTGGCAGAAGGATACTGATGAAAAGGTGAACTTCAACAGAGACAGACACTAATTCTCAGGTGAATGACGCAGATAAACCAGGGGGTGTTTGGGAGGCCTTGGGGTGAGGATAGGAGCTTAGATAACAAGAACATGACAGGCAAAGGCCCACAAGATGAGGCGACAAGAGCAAGAAATTGCAATGACATGAGTGATATGTTGAAACGTTACCAGACCAATGGAAACATGTTAAGAGAATGTGCAGAGGGCTACGGCAGAGCAATATTAGAGGAGGAATGGAAGATCGTGAGCTTAGGAGCAGGAAGAAAGGGTTAGAAAAAGCAACCAAATTAGAAAAAGACAGGCAGAAAGTAGCAGGTGGAAGGAAATGGAGTTCTTACACACCCATTATGAGAAGGAGAATGAAGAGTAGCAAATCAATAAGGAGAAGGGAGCCTAAAAAGTGGAGTGAATTTGAAATAAGTGATGATGAGGAGGAAATCGTGGAGATCTCAGAGGACTGGGAAGAAGAAGAAGATGAATATAAAAATTGATGAGGTAGGAGAAAGTGACAGCAGCGAGCAGGAGGTCAGTCTGACAAGACGTGCGGTAAAAAGGAAGGTCAGGGAAGGAAAGGCACAATGTCAGCAGTCTCCAGCTGGAGTGTCAATTGTGGAGGAGCTGAAAAGAGAGTTAAGAAATAAGAAACTGTAATGTCAGGGGTCCCCAGTGGGAGTGTTGTTTGCCAAGAACGGCCTCAAAAGCGAAGTTACAGTACCATGTGTCTGTGAATGAGTATTTAGGAAGAATCGTAACAGGGCAGCAAAGAAAGAACTCCTTCACTGATAAGACACCTAAGCCAATGGCCGTAGGACAGAAGATGACATTTATAGCAATGACTGGCTTTAGCTCACACTGGATTCCGGATTATGCTTTAAAAACAGTTCCTCTGAGGAACGTGATGAAGACCACAGGGATACAGAATTTGAGGAATCACTTAGATTGGAGAATTGATGCTAACGTGACATTTCATTCTATTAAGTAGGAGTGGTAACCAGCCCCAGCTTTGACTTTACCTAATTATGACAGAACTTTTCTGCTGTATGAAGGGAATGCCCACCCAGGTTATGCCACTGCCGTGTTGATGCAAGTGCCATGCAAGCGCAGGAAGAGACAGCCAACTGCGCATTACAGCTCTAAGCTAGACAGTGTGGCACAGGGGTATCCACCATGCTCTCTGGGATTGGCAGCAGTTCCATATGCCGTTGACAAAGCATCTAACATAACGATGGGTTACTCAGTAATTATTTATGCCCGTCATAAAATTGCTGAACTCCTAAATCAAGGCAGATTTGCTTTGACACCAGCTAGACTGATGTCTGCATTTCGGTTGCTAACATATCCTGAGGTGACGATTCAGAGGTGTGATATGATGCATAACATTGAAGAGTTTGTCCCCGTGGAAGGAGAGCCCCATGAGCCCCTGAAGAGCAGAATCATTGGTTTTTACCAGACTGCGATCAGACTTGGAATCTGTGCCACTGCAGGATGTGGATCATGTGCATTTGGTGGATGGCTCACGCTATGGGGATTGTGTAGGAAATCCTGCAGGATTTGGAACTGTGGAGTGGACAAGGAATGGGATTAAGGTAGTTGTCTCACAAGGATGTAAGCAGCCACGCTCCATCCAGCTAGCTGAACTTAAAGCACTTACTGAGGCTTGCAACTTGGGGAGAAATACAATCACAAACATTTTCACAGACTTGGCATACGCTCATGGAGTAGTTTGGAAACTGTGAGGATTTAAGAAAAGCGCTGGATCACTTATACAGCATCGTGAACAAATTCAGGAACTGATCACAATAATCAAGTGCACCACAAAGGTACATAATGGCGTAGTGACTGCAGGGAATAACATGGCAGATGAGGTAGCTAGAAAGGCTTCTAAAGCACAGGTTCCTATCCAAGCTCCTGTTGTAATTATTGAACCTGGAGTCACAGCGACAGACATAATTCACATGCAGGCGACAGCAGGACGGTGTGACCAATCACTTTGGAATCAGAGAGGTGCTAAAAAGGATGATCCAGGATTATGGCGTTCTACCAAAGGTCTGATTTTTGCTCCTAAATCTCCTGATGACGGATGCTCGTGATTTTGACTGTTGTGCAATACCAGTCTCCCTATTTGCAAGCAACAGTTGGGAAGTTTCTGTCAGATTGTTTAATTTGTACAAAAAGCAATGTGAGAAAAAGACTCCATTAGGGTACAGACCAACAGCAGATGGCCCATTTAGACACCTGTTAATGGACTATGTGGACATGAGGAAGGACGGTCGGAGACAGAGATCTCTGCTGGTGACGATAGACTGGTTCAGCACATGGGTGAAGGCAACTCCCTCTCCAGATCAAGCAGCAGGTACAGTTGTGACATGGAGATCACACCAAGGTTTGGCATTCCATTAGAGATAAGCTCAGATGACAGTTGTTCAGAAACCAATAAGAAATGTCTTACAGATCTTGGGTGTCAAGCAGAGATTTGGCCGAGTGTATCATCCGTAATCACAAGGAATGGTGGAAAGAGTGAATGGGATATTGAAGGCAAAGAGAAATAAGATTTGTGCCACAGAGAAAATGAATTGGCTGGATGCGTTACACTTGCTTTACTGAGCTAAAGCAAGCAGACTAATGGAGTGATGCATCTAACACCGCATGAAATGCTTACTGGTCAACCAATGCCTACACCTGAGTAGGGACCACCATGACAGGAAAGATTTTTCCTTTTATTTTCCTTCATTTTTTTATTTAATGCACTCATTTTCATTATTGTTCAAGCCCTGTGGTTCTGTGTCTCCGTGTGTAAGGGGTGCGAGTCTGGCCAAGGCCGGGTGTGTTCCTGGGGTCCCAACCAAAATAAATAAAGAAATCGCCATCCTTGCAGCAGTGTGACTCTTAGCGGTGTTGTACCCGCTTCAGATCTAAAGGTTTTATATCAAAACAGAGGTGGTGGAGTCCTCAGCAAGGCACAGTGATGACGATTCAACATTGTACTGTTTCATTGTTTAATTCATTCATTTAGAACGGTCTACTGTGATAATTAATAAAGCTTCTGCTAAATTACTCAGTCTGTGGGGTGGCTGCGGCTGACGCTGTAAAATCTTACATTTCCTAGCTTTCTTTTTTATCTATACTTGGCACCTTTCCTTTATCTTTATCCTTTATTTATTACTGTACATTATTTGAAACTCCAGATCACTGGGTAGGGTAGGGTTAGGTTAGGTTAGGGTAGGGTTAGGGTAGGGTGGGGTGGGGTGGGTCTATTTTGACTTATATTTAAAAAAAAATATTATAAACAAATGGTGGCAGTACAAATCGAAATGTAGGCACTGCCTGGCCAATGCAATGCTTTAATTCTGTTTGAACAAATACATTCAGTACTCACCATGAGTAGGAGATGGTGATGATAGAAGAAGAGAGAGACATGTCCAGATTGATGTCATTTCACCTAAAATAAAAAAGAAGTGACACATAAATGGCACTGAAATCAGGAAACTGAATACCGTCAGTATTTAACAAGCACACATGTTCACATTGTTATTTAAATAATTTTTATCTTTTTACTCCCATACCAATAAATCTCCAAAACTGAGACATCTAAAGAACCACAGCATTTT
This sequence comes from Polypterus senegalus, assembly GCF_016835505.1. Lineage (NCBI taxonomy): Eukaryota > Metazoa > Chordata > Cladistia > Polypteriformes > Polypteridae > Polypterus > Polypterus senegalus. Next base: position 7,646 of record NW_024381454.1, read on the forward strand.
AAGACTTCTTAAAATTCATTCAACTTCACAGTTTGGCATGAAGAGCAGTAATAACAACAACGGAAATCAGTCAAAACGTAACAACAGCTTTTATTGGGAAACTTCTTGGATTGTGCTTCTGCAAGATATTTAAAGTGAAAAAATATACACTTTTGGTTTAACAAGACCACACTCAAACAAATAAAACAAAGGTTAAATTAAATGAAGCAAAGTTCAAAGAATTAGAAAAGGACAAATACAGAGGCTCAGAGAGAAATTGATACCACATCAGTCCTGTGTACTCCTGAGCATCACTGGGACTCAGAGCCATTCTTGGAACATCTTCATCAACCTCACTGTTGACCTGACCCCTGCCACCTCCATCATAACTCAGGTCTTCAATCCAAAAAGGTGCCCAACCCACCTTAGTCCATTTCTCCCAAGGTCTCCACATCAAATCTTACTCTGCACTCGTCTTCTTCTCGCTTTACTTCATGACACTTCACACATCCACCTTTTCTTTCTCATTTCAGTTCTTTCCAGCATTGCTTCACATTTTACCTTCATGGTCCACGTCTCGCTCCCATATTGATATGATCTTTCTTGGCTATTTCTTGTTTAGAGCCGTATGATTTCCACGACGTGGAAAACACAGACGGAATCATGGAATTAACGTATAAAAATGGATTTTGGCTTTAAGAATGGAAATGTGTGGAAGGTAGAGACTGAAGGGGTGACCATTACACAATTTTCCAATAAATTAAACGATTGAATAATCTGTCGTTCTACCATTCAGATACGATTTTCTAGATTGCTGATTTTCAAGTGAACGCAATTCTTCATAGAAATTCAGTCGTGCCTCTATCTGTTTGTGTGCGTGTTTCCTGTATGTTTTCTCATTAAAGGCACGTGAATTAGCCAGCTTCATGAAACAGAAATGTCGAATCAAGCAGCTTCAGATACCCTAACTATATCGACATAACTAATAAAACACAAGCTTAACTGCAATATTGAGGGCACAACAATATCCCGGCGACTTTTACAAATCTGGAGAACAACTTTTCTGCAAGTTTAACCAGCATACCACAGACTTGACATGAAAAGATCGCTTCTTACCTAAAACCCATCTCAAGAACAAGGAGACATTAGGATCAAAAAGTGCTCCCCTTCAGGTAACAGCAGAGGAAACAACAAATTCATCAGATGTAAGACGCCAGTTTGTGGAGGACTTTGTGGTCTTGCGAGTCAGAAATACCGCTCAAAAAAATGACAAAGATGCGTCCTTTCTTTATTAAGCATTGTAAACAAGGAGGCGCACTGCCAGAAAATGAGAGCAATCTTCATCAAACTCATTTGTCCTGCGTCTTTGAACAACATATGGACGCCGTTCTTCAAAAGATCTGTGGCAATAAAATTTATTTGTAGTTGACGAAACCACCGATAGCCGAGACCACAGTGTTCTCAACATTGTGATCGGCAAGTAGACATTCTAATTTGTTTATGTAAGCAGTTCTAATTGTACATGAATTGTCCAGGGCTACAGGGGTTGAATTATGAGGAAAGATTAGAAGAGCTGAGCCTTTAGGGCCGGTTTATATTTCACGCTCAGAATGCGTACGCGCCCGCATAATGGCTGCCACGCGTTCCCAGCGTTCATTTCACCCGTCCTCTGAGCACGAGTTGCAGTACCAGCAAAAAGTCAGGGGGCGCAGTGTGCTAAAAGTCGGAATGTGACGTCAGAGTCTCTGTTTCCTATCTACATGTGACAGAATGCCTCTATGCAGATCCTACGGGGATCGATGTGCGTGCTTCGCAGTTTGATGAATGGTTCGACGTGGTGAAGCAAAATGCCGACATACAGATGCACTAGTGGTGCTTTTATATTCAAGCGTCGCATATTCCCGATCGTAATGACACGATATATTTTAAAAGTCTCACATACCATCTTTTGTGCCGTCTTTTTTTTTTCTGCAACTTCACAGCAGCAACATAATGTATAGCGTTATATTTGAGCCACTGAGAAAAAAAATAAAGGACACGGTGAAATCTTGTATTTTGTGATTAAAGTGGAAATTTCAGCACTAATCTCGAAAAGTCCACTTTAACCTTGTAGTTTACTTTATCATTAAAGCAGACCATCGTAAACGTCATCCCAGTTTTTAATCGCTACGAGTTTCTTGGACCTGACAGTAGCGGCAAGCAGCAATAGATCACCACACAGAACAAATTAAATGTATGATAGTCCAACTCTCTGCACATTTAGAATCTTTCGATTTATACTTGATATCGCTTTCATGATGAAATGCATTAAAGTGTGTATGTTACATTTTACATATAATTTTGTTTAAATAATGAATACTGTTAATAATTACACACATGGGGGTGTCACAGTGGCGGAGCGATAGCACTGCTGTCTCGCAGGGAGTTATGTTGCTGGTATTCCCTGCTTGTATTCCACACTGTGCTCCGGTTTCCTTCCAAAGATATGCAGATGTGGGGATTTGGTGCCACTAGAATGACGCCAGTGTATGTGTGTGCTTGTATTCACCTTGCGATGAGCTGAGGCCTCGTCCAGGGATTGTTTCTCAGTCGTGCCCAATGCTTGCTGGAATGGACACATCCCTGGATTGATGGATTTAATCAAGAAACATCCTTTTCAGAGATATTGCGGTAAGGTGTTATCGGAATGTAATAGATGTTTTAGGCAATTCACAACACAGAGAAACCGAACATGTTCTCACCGTGATAATATCTCGCACTGCCACCTGGTGGATTCCTCCAGATTTACGTAAAGTACGCGCGCAAGTATAAACACTACAACGCTTGCGTAGCAGGAGCGTCCGCTGCAGCATGCGTCGCGTCGCGTGAAGTATAACTCCGGCCTTACAGTTTAAGCAAGAGGTGACCTGATTGAAGTATTTAAAATGATGAAGGGAATTAGTCCAGTGGATCGAGACTATTATTTTAAAATGAGCTCATCAAGAACATGGGGACACAGTTGGAAACTTGTTAAGGGTAAATTTCGCACAAACATTAGGAAGTTTTTCTTTACACAAAGAACGATAGACACTTGGAATAAGCGACCAAGTAGTGTGGTAGACAGTAAGACGTTAGTGACTTTCAAAACTCGACTTGATGTTTTCTTGGAGGAAACAAGTGGATAAGACTGGCGAGCGTTGTTGGGCTGAATGGCCTGTTCTCATCAAGAGTGTTCTAATGCTTCTACATGATGTTCTAATGAAATTATTTTTAACCAGTCTTTCCCACTAAAAAATGTCATCAGTGAACAGCACTGGTTTTTAATGGGATCCATTTTTAAAAATGAATAACGATGTGTTTGGATTTAATAAATGTTTTGCCTCACAGTCATGAGGCACACAAGGTCCACATTTGGCTCATCCGTTGTAAACTCGGCCCCTACAAACCTACGCAGAAGAGCAGGCGTCTCCTCAGATGCCATGCGCCCTTAAAAGCAGGTCTCTCTTTCTATTTTTCTGTTTAACTCCTGGATTTAGTGTCTTGCAGATTAGTTTGATTTGGCTTTGTAATTAATTATTATTTTAAGATAGTGCTGGGCAGTATACCAGTTCATACCAAAAACCGTTTATTTTTGTTATGGATGTTATGGATTTTTCTTATACCGCAACACCAGTTTAAATAGCCTAAACAACGTTCAAAACGTGGCAAAGCGGGAGCTGTTTAAAGGGGGACCTTTTTCACTGCTGCACCACTTACACTAACACGCATGCAACGTAGTACATGTGTTAGTGGGGCTATTGACTGGTGAAAATTAACAGAGACCATTCTGAAACTGAAGCTGTAGCAGACAATAAAGTTGAACATGATGACACAGAAGAACTGTTGCTGAAAAAAGGAGCCATGTCTGTTGTTTGGAGATACTTTGGTTTTAAAAGGTCGGATGTGGACCATTATGTTCAAATGTCTGAATACTGTTTCTATACTACTGGATTTACTACTGCAAGCCAAGTTGTACTTGTTTTATTGTTTTTCAATACTGTGTAATGTACAAGGGTACCGTGTAATAGGGTGATGACATGTTGACTATATTCTAGACATTTCTACTTTATTCTCGCCGTTTATGTCGAGATTAAAGTCGACATGTTGACCTTATTCTCGTAATTTGTCATTAAAGTAGAACACCGTAAACTAAACTTCATCTTAAAATGAATATTTCATTTACTAGATTTTCTCAAACCCTTCATAAGTTATGCAGCACATTAAATGCTTTGTGTTAAGTGTTCCCCGAGCCATGTTAATCGCCATGTGCCTCTTAAACTGAGTTCCTCTTGCACTAAGAGGAGGCGCAGGCAGCAATCACCACACAGAATACATTCATTTCATGATATTCCTGCTTGCTGAACATTTAGAATGCTAAGGTAAATACTTGATATTATTTTCATGATGACATGCATTAAAGCATTTACTGTATTCTGTGCCTGCGGTGGGCTGGTGCCCTGCCCGGCATTTTATATATAATGGGATGATATTTGCCATTTTCCAGTCCTTCAGAATCTCTCCAGTGCGCAGTGACTTCCTAAAATTGGTTCCCTGCCTTGCGCCCTGCGTTGGCTGGGGTTGGCTTTAGCAGACCCCCGTGACCCTGTGTTCGGATTCAGTGGGTTGGAAAATGGATGGATGGATGTATTCTGTGTGGCGATCGCTGCCTGCACCTCCTCTTAGTGCAGAGGAAGTCAGTTTAAGAAGCGCGTAGTGAGTAACAACTGGGTCGGGACCACTTAACACAAAGCATTTAATGTGCTACGTTAACTTATGACGGGGTTTGAGAAAAGCTAGCAAATGAAATATTCATTTTAGGGTGAAGTTTAGTTTACGACATTCTACTTTAATGACAAAGCAAAGTGTGTCGAGAATAAAGTGGAAATGTCAAGAATAAAGTCAACATGTCGACTTTATTCTTGACATATAGTATTTTTTTCTTCACTGTGGCCCTAATATGCTTCCATAGGGTTATAGCACAAATAGCATTATAAATACAAGTTGCAGTTTTATTATTTATGTATGTAGCTTAGCTTGAAGCAAGGTTCATATTAATGCAATTTGCCTTAATGGTGGCTGGGGAGGGCGACCCGGCCAGGACACCCCGGAGGACCAGACGAGAGCTTACGCCTTCCCCAGATCACGTGGGGGCGACTGCCCTGGTGGCTTTGGGGACCACGGGCACAGAGCTTTGAAGCTCAACCCTGTAGGTTTTGTTGTAGCTGTTACTACTCACAGTTAAAAAAACAAAAGCCCAAAAATCGGAATCAAGGAAAAATTAAACGGATTCCATAGGGCCCTACTTGTTCTTACGTTTTTGGTTCAATATTTTTCATTTTAATACTTTTCAATGGCCAACATTTCTGGATGAATTTTTCATTTATTGCCATTCCAGGATGTGGCCATGCCCATTGCCGAATGTGATGTCATGTGGGTGTAGCATGTAGTGCCATCACACCATGGCTGTTTACGATGGCACCAACACATAGCTGGTGGTAACTCTTCTCCTGGCTTAGGGTTTTTCAGCTTAAGGTTCTGTTCACCATTTTATTTAAGAAGGAACTTCCACAGTCAAATCAGAGTCTCCACTAGCACTGAAAATCAAACCCAGACCGGCCCATGTTCGCTGTATTTCACCCCAAACCCACCTGTACCCGTTGCACTTTGTATTTGTACATTCAAAAGCCTTACAGCCAAATTCCATTTCCTGATGCTGTGCTGCTGTATAAATAATAATAATAATAATAATAATAACCAACAAAATGCCAGTCCTCAGTAAACCGTACATCAGTGGATCTCAACCTGGGGGGCGCGAAGTAACAAAAAGGGGGGTGCGAAGATGTGAAAAAAAGAAAACAAGAATCAAAAATATGAAAAAAACATCTGTGGAAACCAAAACAAATCAACTTAAAGTACATTCTGATACTAGAACAATAAATACAGAGTTAGATAAATGTCGACAAACGTTAAGTAGGTATAATAAAATATGCATCTACATTTCAAAAAAATGTTGGGGGAGGGGCGCGATTAAAACTGTTATGAACACTCGGGTCGCAAACACTTAAAGGTTGAGAAACGCTGCCGTACATCATGGAGTCCAATGGATTTTCTTTGCAAAAACTAAAGAGTCCTGTGTTGTGATTCGAGCACAGCCACTGACACTTTACATTTATCAAGAGACGCGCATGTTAGGAGTGATCTGTGATGAGGGACTCTGTGTGTGTGTGTGTGCCCTACAGACTGGCACTTCATCGACAGTTGCTTCTTGTGTGGTACCTGATGCCCCTGCCGGTTGTGTGCCTGGACTGGTCATTCAACATCAAATTAACTGAATTTCCAGAAATCCCACACACTTTGGGGTCAAACTATTCTGAACAAATGACCAGGTGTACCCATGTTGTCCAGGAGACACCCTGTAAAATGATTTTGATGTAAGACCAACACTTTCCAAGACACCGCCAATGTTGTGAGGGGTGTCAGCTTTGACACGGCTTTATTCTGTCATCAGTTTCACGAGACCTAAACCTCCTAGCAGGCTCAGATTTTGCATACGGGTACCTTTGTAGGTATAGTGCATAACAAAATCAAAATGTTTGGTCCAGATGACACCACTTGGTAAGAGCAGACCTTCAAAAATGGAAACAAAAATATTTTGGGTCTTTGGCATTGCCGTGTTTAGGCCTTCAGAAAGCAGACTGCTAAATGATACGGCCTGCTGGCATTGCTAACACGTTTAGATAGCTGCCCAGGGCGCTTTAAAAGGTTGGAAACAAACAAGAAACTGCGTCAGGGTTTGACCAGCAGACCTCTCAAACGTGAAAAGATCATTTTGGGTCTAACTTTTAGACCAGCTTAATGCACTAAATCGCCAAAGACACCTTGGGCACAAAACACTGAGGTAGAGTCTCACCCAAGACTGGACGCCAGTTCATTAAAAGGGCCAATCAAGCACATGCGCACCACACACAGATATCACAGTAAATATTTCACCTTTCCTCGAGGGTCTTAGGAGACCACCGGTTGACGGTCTCCCTTCACAATTAATAGATACTAGCCACGCTCTGCAGTTGCTTCATGTTCCATAGTCCGGACTGCTTTAGCTTTGCCACAGACACCACCTCCCTGTACACAGTCATTTCTCACAATGAAGGCCTCGTCACCCACAGACAGATGTCCAACAGACATGCAGTCCAGAACACACTCATCAGACTGGGAGAACTGGTTCTTACCACTCAGTGCCTTCTCCTTTGTTTTTTCACCAGGGCAGTTGAGTGGCAGTGGGTACTTGAATGGGCCCTAGCTATGCCAACATCTCTACTGGCTGGGTAGAGAAGCATTATTAGGCTTTGTACTGAACCTGTAAAAACAGAGGTCTCAATAATGGCGTTGGTGCTGCCTTGCTCTAGAATTCCTGACTGATTTGACGAGTTCCCATGCATGTCTCAGACTTTCAGTTAATGTTCCCACCTCACCTCCACCATTTATAAACATTAGAGGCCTTAAAACAAGCCGAGCGACTCCCAGAGTTACCTTCTGCACAGATCCTCCCAGCCCTGGCATACTAAACACTCCACGTCTTGCCTCTGCAGTGAATGAGGAGTTTCTTCACTGATGGAGGATACCCTTCACACATTGTAGACAAGGCCCTCAGTCAAGCCAGGAGCAGACCTGGTAACATTTACTCTTAGAGGAACCCCAACAATGAAACCCGCTGGTCCTTCCATGCCATCTCTCCCACAGATCATCCAAAATGCCACCCTACACAGACTACTCCTTCCACAGCAGCCTTACTTCCTTACCCTGCCTTGATCTTCTTCCATCCCATCTCACCTACGCTACCTTTTCACCCACAGAGCCACATTCCTCTCCAGGCCCTCTGAGCTGTAACAGGAGCCGCTGTGTCACTGGCAATCCTTCACTTGAACCCGGGGCAACAACAGAGCAGCAACTTCACACATCACCATAAAGACTTGGTATCCTTAAACTACTTGTGTGCACCAAGATAAATTAAAACTCGAAATACTAGTAAACAGCCAGCCTCCCGGGTTACAAGTCTGTGTGCCCGCGTCCAGACTTATAGGTCAATGGATTCACCCAGGTATCGTATTTCTATAATGCTCCTGTTTGTAGGCCTCAGGTGTGTTGATGTACAGGACTAAAGGCTGGAGACCACCATCTCCTACAGCAGAGAAAGGGGAGGTAAATTAAATAGGAGGAGGAGGTTGGGAGCACAATCAACAACCTGGATTGGTACCCCGAGTGCAGCGGGCGACACCTCAGCACCACAATGGAACACGGTGAGGTTTTTATGGTGACTGGAGTGCCAATCCTGCCACCGACCCCAAGTCTTCCCTGTAACTTGGAGGACCTGCTTGCAGGGCTGAATGCTGATTCACGTCATACCCAGGACGACGCAATTGTAGGTTAAGGGTCCGACGGAGTAGACCCACTTCTGGCATTTATGGGATTTGGACCGGCGGCCTTCCGGTTACTGGTGCAGATCCCTAACCCTCAGGACCACCACTCCTAAATAAAGTAGGAGCCTCAAGCAACTGTTGGACTAATTACTCCTATTGCCAAAGGGAGAACGGATGATTAATTAAGCACTTTAAAATCTTCTGTTAAAAATCGGACATTATTATGGTGGCTGTCTTATTGATTATTTATTACGCATCACAAATTGCTACACCATGCAGTCATCGTCATCATGGGATTTATTTCTTTATTTATTTGTTGCATGTTTTAGCATTTGAAATGTGCAGTTGGCTTCACTGATGTGCACAGTTAGCGTAACAGGCTGAAATGAGCGCTCAACAACTGATTATTAATAACGTGCCAAACGATACGGCAGGCTTATCAGCGATTTCAATTTGTGAATATTATGACTGCACACGGCTCGTGATACAAATAAAAGAACACTCCATTCTGGTGCAGGGAAGAGTATGAGGCCCTTTAGAAATGGTTGTAGCTATATGGAGAATACGCAAGTCTGACAAGTCTGACACTGAAGTAAGTCGCTGCTGCTTTCATCATCCTGGGTGTCTGCTGTGCTGGTTCTTAATTGTCACTCTTAGGGTTAAATGAGGTGGGCAAACTACACAGAACAGGGAAAATAACAGGAAAACAACAGCAGAGTTATGCATTTACAGCTTTAGAAAAAAACAGAAATATTTCTAAATATCTTATAAATGTAAAAACATACCGTTGTGTTTTCTGAATGCAGAATAACGAGAACAGTAAAAAAAAAAAGACCAGCTAATTAAATGAGGCCAGTTGTTATCGATTATTATTATCACTAATTGTGAATCTGGTTGGAACAAAAACCTGCAGCCACAGTGCGTTCCCAGGACCAAGTCTGGGACCACCGATCTAGGACATTAGATTTGATAGCACTTGGGGTCTAAGCTGGCTTTTTGCTATTAATTCAGCGTAATATTCTGATTTTGAATCTTCGAGCGCCCTCTAGTGATGAGACAGACTGATGTTTGAAATTTAAAGAGGCAGCCGGACGTTGTGTTTCTTCAACCTGCTGTACGCTCAGCGCCCCCTACAGACCTGCCTCAGAAAACGGGGCTCCGATTTTGGCCTGGGGTGAAACATTTTAACGGGAGCGACTGGATCTCAACTCTTAGTGCAAAAAGTATTAAAACCGGTGAATAAAACTCCTCTGCACCCATGGGTGTGAAGGACTGTTCTAATGTGGCAGCAGAGGCCAGAAATGCACTGGAAAATGCGAGGCAGCAGGGGTTCAACAAGGCGAGAACTGTGACAAGGAACTCTACCAGCTGTGCGACAAATCAAAGACAAATCCACTAAGACAGAGAAATGCACGTCACATATTTCAAGAGTGCAAACCTTAAAACCCCGACGTCAAACATGTGCGACCGTCAAGAATCACTACGATCTACAAAGTCCATGAGCAATGACTTACACCACAACAGACCTGGATATGAAAGCCCCCAGTAATAAAGACGATGGTCACATCCATCCATTTTCCAACCCGTTGAATCCGAACACAGGGTCACGGGGGTCTGCTGAAGCCAATCCCAGCCAACACAGGGCGTAAGGCAGGAACCAATCCCGGGCAGGGGGGCAACCCACCACAGGACACACACACACACCAGGGATCCACCCAACCTGCACGTCTTTGGACTGTGGGAGGAAACCCACGCGAACACGGGGAGAACATGCAGACTCCACGCAGTGAGGAACCCGGGTGTCCTAACTGCGAGACAGCAGCGCTACCGTACGATGGTCACATTGGGAGGTAAAATCTGCCAACAAGTCGGCGAGGTGGACTGTGAACCACAGCGCGCACCGAGTCCACGTTATCCGACCAGCTCGAGTCGAAGCTTGGAAAGACATCAGGCGATACATGCCGACATGAAAAAACAGTAGAAGCCTGGGGGAATTTAAAACGTTATAAGCAGCAGAAGGATGACAAGTTTAGCAAATAGCTTAACTCACCGGCTTGCAGCCATAAACGTCACTGTTAAAAAGAAAAAGTCCACATTTCTGTCCGTGAAGAAATCCTTAAGAATAGAAGCCTCGTTTGCCAGTGCCTATCTGCTATTCCTTAATCCATTTTAACTGGCGCTGAGGGGCGAAGGCTGGGCCGCAGAAAGAGTTAGCGCGGGCAGGCCGACCTTGTTTGCCCGACAGAGTACTGCAGGGACAGGTAGTGATGGGCCGCTCGATACTAAGGTTTCGACACTGTGTCGAGCTATCGAAGCACCGCTTCGAGGCTTGCTTCAAATGCGCCCGTCACGTGATTTTGAGCACGCTAGCGTAATGACGTCATTGATATCCGCGCAGTCAGCAGTCGATTTGGTCAGTAACTAGTCTGCTGAAGTGCTTTGGCTGAAAGCGTAAAAGCGGTTGTCTGTGCTATATTGATAAAATACGCTAACCCGAGTTCAAATCCTAGTTGGGGCTCGCATATGTTGAAATGAGGATTTTGTATAAAACAGTTAAGTAGTACTTGTTTGAAAGTTAACAAATATATTTTGGAGACATTATGAACGATTTACATGGGGCACCTTTTTCCTCGGTGTGGAATTGTGTCCACCAAGAATCTGTAACTAATCGATGAGCATATTTTGCGTAAGGTAGCACGTATTGTAACAATCCAGAATCTATTCTACCCCATGTCGATCATATCACAGAGGCTAAGAAATGCTTCACTAAAGCCGACGTGGTCATTACACCAGTATATGCGCAAGACATTCCTCATTAAACGTTTTTACTATTCAGTGATTCCCAGATCTGTTGCTGATTTGTATTATTGATTTCCAAAAAGCAATGTGAGTAAAAGCGTGTTCTGCATAACTAATCACAACTGTCTTTTAAAACAGAATCAGCGCCATCAACAGTGTCTTCTGCAATTTTAGGAAAGCCTCGGGATTTCTGCGTTAATGAGACAAAAAAGTTGTAAAGAAACTTTGCAAATTCATCCAAAGGTGAACGTAAAGATCACTCAAGTACTGAGAAGAAGGAGCAGCTGGATAAGCACATCTGGAGCCAAACTTTCAAAAAAGCACCTGACTTTGTCATGAACATTCCTTTAGTTGTGAATTCATCTTATCAAAGGCTGCGCTGGGGGGGTAAATAAGTAATCTTCCGAAGTGCAGCACAACAGAGTAAATAATTGATGTAAATAGAATTACTGAAAGACTAAGTTTTTGCCGTTTCTGTATTCTTAAACCATCTTCCAGTTACACAATCCCCCGCAGTCAATGTCACATTCAATGTTCTCTGCTCCTTAACCTGTCTTGTTACCCAAAGCATCAACACTCAGTTTCATTCAAGGCTTTACCGTCCTTCCTTTCATAAACATAAAATAAAACACATTTCCTCTACATGTCCAATAATAATAGTAAACTTGCAGGAACGAGAAAAGCACAAGATGGGAATATTTATGACAAGAGCCTGGACATCACGATGAGAATGTGCCTTGTCACCCATTACGTGAGCTCGTCTGCCATCCCTCGGTTACACTGGCACACGTTACACTCTGGAGCAAATGCAATGGAGAATATCAATCAATCAATCAACATTTATTTATATAGCACATATTCATACAAAAATGTAGCTCAAAGTGCTTTACAAAATGAATAGAAAAATAGAAGACACAATAAAAATAAACATAAGTCAACATTAATTAACATAGAATAAGTAAGGTCCGATGGCCAGAGTGGACAGAAAAAAAAAAAACTCCAAAGGCTGGAGAAAAAAATAAAATCTGTAGGGGTTCCAGACCAAGAGACCGTCCAGTCCCCTCTGGGCAATCTAACTAACATAAGTCAAACAGTCCTCTTTGTATTTAGGGTTTTCATGGAAGGACCTGATGATGATGGTCACGTAGACTTCTGGCTTTCAGTCCATCAATGTTGGTGCATCATGATGGTTTGAGTAGGTGGTGGTGGCGCAGGCCACCGGAAAAAGAAACAGAAGAGAGAGTAGGGGTCAGTATGGATTTTGGAGCCACCATGAATAGTTATTATGAAGAATTGAACATACAGAGTATCAGGATTAAGTTAAAGTGAAGTTATAAAAAGGCCATGTTAAAGTAATAACATGTAATAAAGTAATACCGACAATGTACACCTTCAGAAGTGGAATAAATCGACTGTATACGTAGAACATTTCAGATAAACGATGAATTTTGTTAATCATAAACAATGCAACATAACTATTATATGTGTTGTTACTTTTATTTATACTCACCAAACGTTACAGATCTACATGGGAAATGAACACAGGTAATATGTTTATAATCATTCTCACTAAAAGACACTGTCAAAATATATTAATGAGAAAATTGAGACACATTGGCCTTTAGGAAATATAAAAAAGCGTGTGCGCTGTCACTTAGGACAGAATGCATTGTTAACGTGACGCACTCTCTACTGACGCGATGTCACGAAAAAAAAGAAACAGCGCAGTCCATGCTAACTCAAATCCTCCTTGATGTTTGACCTAATGATTAATTGTCAATATCAAATCGATAAAATCATTTTAAGAAGATGACAAGTCTGCTATAGTCAGTTTAATCAAAAAAGACACATTTAGGCATAATGGACAGTAGTTTATTTTTCTACAATACAAATTCAGTACGACACCTGGGTCTCCAAACACACAAATATGAAGCTTATTACATTTTACAGTGAAACTCTTTACATACACAATATAATTAGGGGCGTGTGCCACCTGCCCGACTACGGTGGCCCAGCCTTCCCTCGATAGCTCGATTCGCTCGCTATCCGTCCAAGCTTGTTAAATGGAGGAATAGAAAAAAAACTTTCACAAGAGGAGGATCAGCGACGCGAACCTGAGCGACAACACCACTGAGCCACCTAATCCGGATAATTAACGAGCTCTGCACAACTGAACTACTACTACTGTTCTTACTGCGGCGGATGAAATATGTTGTTTGACATATGCACGTTAAAATGGTTTAATTGATACGAGAGTATCATTGTTGTATTCTCCTAATGAAGACGAAAAATTATATGTATAGATGTATACTATATGACGTACGGTTTTGAACAAAATTAAGTGTTCCATAAAAAGGTTGAACGATTTACCTAATCTTTTCATATATATATAAAGTTAATATATGACAATATATCTTTGACACTATGTATCAGACAAAGGAAATCACAGCAATCCACAAGAACAATAATTAATTCTCAGCAACTACCTGAATTGTAGCTTAACCATATCAACTGAAATGTGTAATGTCAATACGAATTACAAAATATAACTAGAGAGTTAAGTGTCAGATAGACTCTCAAAATTAAGAGGTCAATGCCATTCAGTGTGCTGAGGCTTTACAAAGATTCAGTAACCAGTGACCATGTCTGCTCGAAGCCCTATCATGATCCAATCTCGGTACTACGCATGTCTGAGGCTTCAGTAGCCGCGTCATCATCTCAGTAGTACGCATGTCTGAGGCTTCGTAGCTCCGTCATCATCTCACTAGTACGCATGTCTGAGGCTTCGGTAGCTCCGTCATCATCTCACTAGTACGCATGTCTGAGGCTTCGGAGACCCGTTCAAAGCCCGTCATGACGCAATCTCAGTACTCTGCGCAAAGCTTCGACTCATTATTTGTTCAACGAGCTACCGTTTGAAGTAGGCTACATATGGCATCAACAGAGTTAAAAAACTCAACAGAATTCCCATTGAAATGAAAGTTTGTAGATGATCAATACATGTTAAATGATCGTGCCCGATAATACGTTGTGGCAAAAAATAAAATTATAAATTATACATCATACAAACGCCGACTTGTTGAATGCATAATGCTGCAAAGAAGAGCTTTAGTAATACGGGTGACGACACATCTCTCACTATAATACTCTCCTAAATATCCATTCTTCGCCTCATGCAACGTTTTCATGCAACACTGAAGGTATGTCATATAGTATACATCTATATATAATTGTTTTCGTCTTCACTACATACATACATGTATACATTAAAAAACATACATTATATACCCTTCTCCTGAAAATAGTAGTGGTGCAGCGGTAGCGTTACCGCTTCATACTAAAGCGTACGTGGGTTCGGGTCCCACGTCCACCCTCTGTAAATTATGACCCAAAAGAGTCTGATTTTCTTTTTTTATTATTAAACAGCAAATTCCAGCGTGGACCGGAAGCGAGCAAGGCGAGAACACTAGTAAGGATATATCAAATGGAAACGTGCATCTTGTTTTATGTCTATAACAAAAAAAATATTTGAGTAACGATTTCAACTGTTTTTGTAGTTGTTGATGGCGGGTTTAGCGGTTTAAATTTTTAAATATTAAATTGATAAGGTGGAATGTGTTCTTGCTTTGAGTGTTAATGTGTTAGTAACTGGGATTGCGCCTCTATTACTGGAAGATTGCTTAGGAATGATACAGACTGGACAACTATGTGTTTTAGGAAATGTTTTATTATTGCACTGTGCTGTGACTAAAAAACTTTTTACTGATCACCTGTCCGGACCTTGAAGATGTGTTCACGAGGGAGGGATGCTGCTGTTAAAAGCAAATGTTTTTTCAACAGCAGGTCCAGATGTGTTTATCCCGCTGCTTTTTGTTGCCTCAGCACTCAATCTTTAATGCCGACCTTTATATGTGCACTGCTCACCTTGGAGTGTCCCGTGTGTGTCTGTGTGTCTGTGACTGATCTGCGCCGTGTCTCTCAGCCTCTCTGATGTGCTCTGGATTGACACCTTTGAATGTTTGGTGCAGCAGAACAAATTCAACCTGATCTACCACAGTGGCTTTGTTATCACCTTATTCCAGCGTTTCTCAACCTTTAAGTATTTGCGACCAGAGTTTTCATAACAGTTTTAATCGCACCCCCCACATTTTTGAAATGTAGATGCATATTTGATTATACCTACTTAACTTTTATCGACATTTATCTAACTCTATACAGTATTTATTGTTCTATTATCAGAATGTAGTTTAAGTTAATTTGTTTTGGTTCCAACAGATGTTTTCTTTTTTTCACATCTTCGCGCCCCCCTTTTTGTTACTTCGCGCCCCACAGGTTGAGAACCATTGCCTTATTCAATGGAGAGGTTCATGGACGTCAAATGGCAATGAATAGAAATGGATTAATGTAAATACGTGAGCTGCCATCCGCAATTAGACATCGCATTTTGATGGCGATTTTGGTGATTCCCGAACAGATCTCTTATGTGATCCTTCCACAGTATCTCCCAAAATTATTTAGTTCAAATTGGTTATAAAGATTTCAATTCTGATCCTTTTTTATTATTGTTAATTTTGATGAGTCTTTAAGTGGGATCGAACTCGGGCTAGCACTACGTTCAGAATTTGAAAAGCAACCATCTTAGTTAATTATGCCATTGACGGCGTCATTTCGTTGTAGCTAATTCGTTATTTTCGTGCTCCACAAAATATTGTAAAGTACTAATAAATGAAATATTTCAATACTTGATCGAATAATAACAACTGATTTAAGGATTTCACCTTTTCTTTCTCAAATGTGCTTACCTATATCATGGCAAAGTACAGGGATAAACCATTATTTTCCGTCTACTCCATTTTAATTAAGTCAAACCAAGGAAAGCATTTAAGGCTATTAAATGTGATCTCAAGAAAAGATGAGGGTTAATTCTAATACTAATAACAGGAGCAATTATAATGATACAGTGCAAAGGTAAATACTAATTGAAAGAGCCGGGAATCCATGCGTGAGGCGTCTTATTTTAACTCTTGCTATCGTATAGTGCATTCTGCTTGTCGGCGTTAGTATATTAGTATATATATATATATATATATATATATATATATATATATATATATATATATAGATATATATATATATATATTTTAGACATCAGACACTAGAAGTTGCTGACGAACCCTTCTCTTCGTTGTCAGTCTGTAGCAGCGAAAAAATAAAAGCAATAAGAGTTATAACAGACGTCATTGAAGTGGATCATGAGTTTGTGTAATGTTAATGAAAATGGCCAGGAGGGGTCACTAGAGAGGTGAGTGTCAAATGCTTCGAAGCTTCGATACGATTTCCGACACAATTGCTTCAAACGTTTTGATGCTTCATGAGGCTTCACTCCGCACATTACTAGGGACAGGATCCTTCCACTCGCCAGGCCGGGGCTTCATCCAGCCTCGCGGAGGTACAGGAACGCATATCCTTCACAGGGCCTGATGACAAAAAATCCTTTAGTTTCACAGAGGCGCCGTCTCTGGTTCGGACAAGATTTCTTCGCGTTAAACAGTGCAGGATGGACGCAGAGACCAACATTAGACTCAACCCAACAAGACCAGGAAAAATACTCAGCCTCGGACAGCGGCGCCATCACTGCCAATAATATCCACCCGCAGAGCCGCAGCACCAGACGTGCCCGCAGTTGTAGATCATAGACATGTATAGAATTCTATGTTCATTGCACTCGTAGTCCGAGTCCCGACCTGAATTGTGTGGCTGGTTACCTACCAGATCTGCCATTCGGCAAACAGCCGGTGTCGCGTTACTCTTTGCATTATTTGACAATAAACTATGCAACATCCCATAATCTGCTTCTCGCTACTGAAAGAGGGCACCGTGGCGAATGTTTGCCGTGACGTCACCTTCGTTTCAGGACTGACTTTATAAAATGAATTTCGGAAGGTTTCGGCAAAGCCCGGAAAGTAACGTCGGGTGACGGACCCGTTCAGAAATTAAGCGATAAAAATAAGAAGGGAAAACAGTACATCACACCAAATAAGACACATCTTTGTGAAGTTCCGAGGGTTTCTGCCATCACGTCGTGTCACACATCAGACTAAACAACGCGGATCGTTTCTGTGAAATATTAACATTTACGTTCTGTTCGGGTCTGTGGGAACCTTTTAACATGTCGACAACATTCAAATCATCAAGATCTGTGTTAATTGAAAACAGTTTAACGTTAGCGTTAAGTAAAACGTTAATAATAAAAGTGATTACGTTTTCTATAATGCAGTTGTGCAATATTGTTCTAAACCAATTTAGAATAAACATTTAAGCCAATCTAATATTTTTAAACATGTATGTGAAGAAAACGGCAATACATATTCTACACTGAATTATGCTCTATATTAATTGCCTTATATAGAACTGCTCTAGTTTTTGTCACTTATTATAAACGATGGGCCTTTAAAAGAAATAAAAATACTAATAAGAACACAATTTATTTATATAGCACCCTGCCTATGCCCAAAATTCAGAAAGAACAACAGGACCGATTACAACATTGGCTACTAATAATATCTTCACTAAATAAAGATCAATACTGGATATACAAAACATTCAAATAGAATAAAAGACAATAATGCAGACTAAAATACATCTAATACTACAAACAAACCTTGAAAAAATAACATAAATTGTGATAAAAATGCAAACTCCGAGTACCTGCACAGACAGAGGGGTGAACTGACAGAAGGGGCCGAATGTCCGGTCTGTTTAATGTCCTCCTAAACAAATGAAGTGAGTCAGCTGATGTCATTAATGTTGGGAGGTCAGTCCACAGTCAGGGCGCTATATAGAGCTGAAGGCCCTGATGTCACCCACAGAGTGCCAGTTAGTGAGGGCACAGACTGAGAGGACCTTAGCGGGCAGGTCAAGAACAGAATTTGATATTCAGTCCTGTAAGACACAGGGAGCAGTGAAGGGGCAGCAGGATGGTGGGATGGTCTCGCTGTTGGTGGTTTGTGGCAGGACTCTGGCAGTTGAGTTTTGAATCAGCTGGAGGTGTGATATAAGATTATCCATCCATCCATCCATTTTCTAACCCGCTGAATCCGAATACAGGGTCACGGGGGTCTGCTGGAGCCAATCCCAGCCAACACAGGGCACAAGGCAGGAACCAATCCTGGGCAGGGTGCCAACCCACTGCAGGACACACACACAAACACACCCACACACCAAGCACACACTAGGGCCAATTTAGAATCGCCAATTCACCTAACCAGCATGTCTTTGGATTGTGGGAGGAAACCGGAGCGCCCGGAGGAAACCCACGCAGACACGGGGAGAACATGCAAACTCCACGCAGGGAGGACCCGGGAAGCAAACCCGGGTCTCCCAACTGCGAGGCAGCAGCACTACCACTGCGCCCCCGTGCCGCCGATATAAGATTATATTATTATAAAATTAAGATAATTATTATATTGTAAATTAAGGCATGAGGGTTGCCCAGGACATGACATAAGCTACACAGTGTCTGACAAGGGGTGCAAGGATTTCATCCCAACTCCTAATGGCAGTCAAGGTGCCATCATCTAGCCTGTAGAGGTCTGTGCGTCCCTCCATGGATATGCCTCCCCAAACCATCACTGACCCCCATGTGTGTCTGCGTGGGTTTCCTCCCACAGTCCAAAAACATGCAGGTTAGGTGCGCTGGTGATTCTAAATTGTCCCTGGTGTGTGTGTGCCCTGCCTGGGGTTTGTTTCCTGCCTTGCACCCTGTGTTGGCTGGGATTGTCTCCAGCGGACCCCCGTGATCCTGTAGTTAGGATATAGAGGGTTGGATAAACTACATTTCGGGGATATTTTAATGTCATGAATTAATTTGTTAGTTGGCGACTATTTATTCATAATTTTGAAATTGAACCTTAAAAATATCTGTCCCTCTATCCTTTCTGGATCCATTTCTGATCTTTTTCTGTCTTCACCTGTTCTGTCACCACTAGATAGTCTTGTTGTCCACTAGAACTCAGACCTTCATTCACCATTAGATAAAACAGCTCCTTTAAAACATAAGGAGATTTCCTTTAAACGTTCAGCTCCTTGGTATAACTCAGAATTGCGATTTATGAAAGCAGCTGGCTGACGTCTTGAGAGAATGTCACACAAGACTGGCCTCACTGTGCACATCCAGGATTTCTCTGACCACCAAAGAGCTTACAGAGAAGCACTGACTGCTGCTAAGAACACCCACTATGGCAGAATAACAGAAAGTGGCCACAACAACCCAAGGGTTTTGTTCTCTGTAGTTAATAAACTATTCAAACCCGCATCTGGCCCAACTACCTCTGCTACTGAAGTCTGTGAGGATTTCCTCCACTCTTTCCGTAACAGAATTAAAGATCTAAATAATTCAACTAACATAAATACATCATCTGTTTATATTTCTCCCTGTTTTCCCACTCCATCCAGCTCCTTCTCTAAGTTCTCACCAGTCACACCTGCTTTGTAAGATGAGGCTGACTACTTGTATACTGGACCCCATCCCCAGCACACTACTTCAATCCTGCCTTCATGCCATAATCCCGACTGTTACAACAATAATAAACTCATCCCTTGACACTGGCTCTGTGCCGCTCACTTTTAAAATCGCTTCTGTAACCCCAATGTTAAAAAAGTCTGGTCTTGATGCTCACAATCTTAACAATGTCCGGCCTATTTCCCACTTACCTTTCCTGTCAAAAGCTCTTGAGCGTGTTGTAGCTTCCCAGCTCACCAATTACTTAACGTCTAATAATTTGATGGCACCCTTTCAATCTGGTTTCAGGGTGCAGCACAGCTGTGAAACTGCTCTGCTACGGGTAACCAACGATCTGCTTATGGCAGCAGACTCTGGACAAACCAGCATATTAATTCTATTAGACGTCAGTGCAACATTTGACACTCGGGTCAGACATGACATTCTACTGTCTAGAATGGAGAACATGCTGGGTATCTCTGGCACTGCCCTCCAGTGGTTCAAGTCCTATCTGACTGATATACAAGAGTTTGTTAGTCTTGGAGACAGCAGATCCAGCTCGGCCAGTCACACAAGGAGTTCCTCAGGGCTCTGTCCTCAGCCCTCTTCTCTTCAGTATTTATATGCTTCCCCTTGGCCATATTATTCGTAGCTATGGACTGGGCTATCATTCTATGCAGATGATACTCAACTCTACTTCAATGTTAAAAGTGGAACTTCATCAGAGCTTTCTCAGCTCACAACCTGCCTCAGTGAAATTAAAACCTGGATGGAGCAGAACTCTAAAATTAAATTGCAACAAAACTGAACTCCTGCAAATTGGGACTAAAATGCAACTTAATAAAATGAGCCTTCTTCCCAGTCCATTATGGCGGTGATCTCATCAGACCTGCCTCAACTGCTAAGAGTCTTGGTGTCATTTTTGATTCCTCCCTCTCTTATTCCGCCCACATAAATCACATTAAGAAACTTTCCTACTTTCACCTCCGTAACATATCCCGTGTTCGCTCCTTCCTCTCCTTTTCTAATGCTGAGAAACTTGTCCATGCTTTTATCACATCCCACATAGATTATTGTAACTCGCTGCTGGCAGGTGCCCCTTCTAATCTTATATCACAGCTCCAGCTTATTCAAAACTCAGCTGCAGGAGTCCTTACACAAACCAGCAGCAGCGAGCACATCACACCCATCCTGCTCCGTCTTCACTGGCTCCCTGTGTCTTACAGAATCGAATATAAAATCCTACTAATAACCTACAAAGCCTTAAATAACCTCACGCCAAACTACACCAGTGACCTTCTCCATCACTATGTGCCTGCCTGTCCACTAAGGTCCTCTGATTCTGGCCATCTTGTTGTGTCCACACTAATCTACACTCCATGGGTGACAGCAGGGTCTTCAGCTGTATAGCGAGTGCCCAGACTCTGGAATGACCTACCGAAATTAATCAGGTCAGCTGACTCCATGAATTCTTTTAAAATACAACTCAAAACTCATCTGTTCAGGAAGGCTTTTAGCTCTACCTGACTTTATTACCTTCTCTCAGATTACCTCTCTGTCAAGATGCTCATGTCACCTGTATGTGTGTGTGTGTGTGTGCGAGACCATCAATTCTGTTGTTTGTTAGGCTTTCTCTGAATTTACTGTCTTAATCTTCTTATTTATTTATTTGCTTTGTACTATGCTATATACTGTATACCCTGCCGTTCTTTCTTATATTCTGTAAGTGCCTTGAGCATGGGAAAGGCGCTACATAAATAAAATGTATTATTATTATTAACCTTGTTTGGTAGAAAAAGTCTATGGCAGAAAATAGGCAATTTTAAAATGTATATTCAAAGCTATCAGAGTAGTGTGGTGTGTGTCTGATGTGGCACAATGACAGTCTGTGCAGCTGCTGTTATCACATGCCACCGGCTTATCGTTTAAGCAGTTGGTTTAGGAGGAGTACACACACATACATTTAACTGAATATAATGCAGAAGGCTTGCTCCTTAGAAATAACTTCATTCTTATTGTTGCAGTTAGAAAAACAATGCCACTTTATTGTATTATTTTTTTCTTGACCCTACAGGAGACCTGGTTATAATCAGCCTTCCATGTGGTTCAACAGATGCCAGTGTACCCGCATTCTGAGACACAACTGGATGTTCTTTTCTTCTGTTTCTAAGATTCCCAATTCGAGATGATGTGCGGTTCATGTTAAATTTGCTATTTCTAGACATAAGAATACTGAGGCTTTTAGTTTTAGAAGTAATTTGTGTACAATTCCTGCAAAGCCTGACCATATTTATTATTTGATGTGTAATATTTTTCTGCCTTGAATACTGTACTGTATGTCTGCTCACTCTGTCCAGTAACTAACACGGGCTTTTTAATTTTAGACAGGAAAGCCTCAGAGTGTGAATCCTCACAAACACAGAGACTGAGGTGCATCAGTCTCAACAATCACTAAACAGGGATGTTGTTCCATTTTGCAAAATAACATTTATTTTCTTAATTTAGTGTGCTTTGTTGTTGGATTTTGAAAGACCTGAGAGTTAATTTTCACCTAAAACATAACAAAGGCAGAAGAGAAAGACGAAGATGTTTTCATGTAAGTAATGACACCTGAGGACATCACATGAGAAGTTCCGATATACAGAGCAATTGTAACACAATTTCTATGCGCAATGTAAAAGGAAAAAAAAAGATGCTACATATAATGACAGTTAAGTTGAGGTTCTTTCAAAATCCAACATAAAACCACAGTAATAAAAAAAAATATTATTAGTTAGACTTTACTCTAAGCTGAACATTATCTATTGTGATGGTTCACTTTGGTAATAATTGATCTGCAGGTGTACCAAGGAAGGAGGCAGAACAAGAAGTAAGGGTGCACTTTATTAATGTTTGAACTCGGTGAGTGAACTTCGTGTATATACTGTGTTTATCTACATCTACTGTATCTACAGATACAATGAGGTTGAAGAGTCCAGGCATTTTATGAAGCAGCAATTAAGAAGAAGGAAGGAGAGATGTGGGCCATGTTGAAGTAGTGGCTGGTCCTCCTGCCTGGCACTCCTAGAATCCTCCATATCAATGTCTGGTCTGATCTGTTGTGCCTTTGCCAAGTGATCACGAGGTATTGACCTTTCTGTTTTTTTTTTTCTTCTGAAAACTGTCTCAGTCTCATTGCACTTGGTTGCCTGTCTCACATAGAATTGATTTCAAGGTTCTATTAAATAATTAGAAGGCTTTGAGTATTTTAGACCCTGCCTGTATTTTGGAGTGTCTGCTCCCAACATTTCTTTTCTCAAACATTGCTTTGCTTTTTATTCCAAAATGGAATTGTGATTGGACTGAGACGACCACAATTATGTATGCTGGGATGTGCAAAATTGGCTGTGCGGGCTTTGGCTTGGGACCCCCAGAGATTTATTACCTCCAGTATCCTTGAAGGCTGCAAGTTTGTCTTTGTCCCTGGTCATTTGACTATGCAGTGTATTTATTACAAAGGACAAGGACCCATCTGTTTGCTTCCTATTTACTTTAATAATACCTTCAATTTTCTTTGTAACTGTATGTTTTTGTAGAGCAATTTGAGTTATACTTGTAAGCAAAGGTGATATAGAAATATTACTGAACACATGTTAAGACACAGATCAGGAAAAATGTCTAAATAGCACAAAATCTTTATGGAATAATTCTGGATAACAATTCTTTGACTCTGTTTAGTATCTTGTTCATAAAGCTAAAGTAGCATTTATCCCTTTTTTGGACAAATTTACTGTGTTCAAAACCTTGGCTAACATTTTTTTAAAAGATCTGTAAATACAGTATGTTTGTGTTCCCTTTGCTTAATAGTTTTTAACACCTCCCCATTGTTGGCCATTTTCATTGTAGTTGTGTTCTACTTAAATGCATTTACCTTTTATACATCTTTATGATTCTGAATTTTCTACTCATAATATATATACAGTATATATATATATACATATAAATATGGGTGTGTGTATAATTTTTTTTAAGAAACATTGTTCACAGATTTTTTTGTTATTTTTAAACATACCATTCATTTCTTCAATAAAAAATGTCAGAAAAAGTGTATTGTATTTCCTTTTTTTAAAGTTATAAAAATGAACTGGCTCTGTATCAATATGGGTGAATAAAAACATTCACATAAGACGTGGAGTCTGCACACAAACGACTTCGGTGTGTTATGCTGATTAAACTTGTAAGAAAGAATATCACGGCACTCTGTCCACATGGTGTTCACCATAAACGGAACTACTTCATTCTGTCTGCTCAGCTGTTAAATTCAGTTCACTTTTATTGTCTTAATAGGTACGTTTGGTATCTTGGGGTGTTTTACAGAGACACCTTGAAATATCACTAAGAACAAAACAAATTTACAAATATGAACTGCAGCAGCAAGCACTTGCTGTAAAACAAATCAAGTAGATTGATTCAAGTGATAACAGCTCACTTCCTTAATTTAAGTCAGTGGATGTAAAGTTGAACTTCTCTGTAAGATTAATAGCCGTTGGAATAAATGAGGATTTGAACCGGTGACTTTATACTCTTCATTTCTTCAGCAACTGACCTGACTGCACAACTGAGAACGAATTAAAGAATTTAACAAGTGGACAGTCACAGTTAACACTAAGGACAGGGACAGTCAGCACAATGACATGCAACACAGTTTTTTGAAAAAGGACCATTTATTTCTATAAAACTGATTGGCTCTATTAGGTTTTGTAAACCGGATGCCTTAAAGCAAATGGCAATTTTATTAATAATAATTTGATATCCAAAGATATTTTTAAACAAACACAATTTGTTCATAGAGGGAAAATGCAACAATAGATCAAAACGGAAAGGAAACTTTATATGATTTATTATATGTATATATATATATATATATATATATATATACATATACAGTACTTGCAAAATAAAGCAGAATATACAGCATGTGTTTCGCCCTGATTGGGGCTTTTGCCAGATCAATATGCAGACAACATTACAGATTTCCATACCGGATCAGTTGAGCTCCGGGTTAAAAACGGCCACCACCAGGACTGTTAGCCAACAGGGCACTGGCAGAAATTGTGCTACTGTTAGCTGAAGAAAGAGAAGAAGAGGAGGGAGACTTGTCCAGAGGCAGGAGGAGAGGAGGAAGATAAAGAGAGAGGAACTGAGGGTAGGAACTTTGAATGTTGGCAGTATGACTGGTAAGAGGAGAGAGTTAGCAGATATGACGGAAGAAGGAAGGTTAATAGATTGTGTGTGATGAGGCTAAATGGAAGGGGAGTAAGGCCTGATGGATCGGAGTTGGATTCAAATTGTTCTATCATGGTGTGGATGGGAGGAGAAATGGAGTAGGAGTTATTCTGAAGGAACATCACGTCAAGAGTGTTTGGAGGTGAAGACAGTGTCAGAGTAATGATTTTGAAGCTGGAAATTGAAGGTGTGATGATGAATGTTGTTAGTGCATATGCCCCACTAATTGGGTGTGCGATGAATGAGAAAGAAGTTTTTGGAGTGAGTTGGATGAAGTGATGAACAGTATACCAAAGGGACAGAAAGTGGTGATTGGAGCGGATTTCAAAGGATATGTTGGTGAAGGGAACAGAGGAGACGAGGAGGTGATGGGTAGGTATGGTGTCAAGGAGAGGAATGAGGAAGGTCAGAGGATAGTGGATTTTGCCAAAAGGATGGACATGGCTGTGATGAATATGTATTTTAAGAAGAGGGAGGAACATACGGTGATGTACAAAAGTGGAGGAAGATGCAGAAGAGCTGATCTGAAGGAGACCGAAGACTGCAAAGTGCTGGCAGGGTATAGTGTAGTTAAGCAGCATAGGATGGTGGTCTGTAGGATGACGTTGGAGATCAAGAAGAGGAAGATAGTGAGGGCAGAGCCAAAGATCAAATGATGGAAGTTGAAAAAGGAAGACTGCAAAGTTAAGTTTAAGGAGAAGGTGAGACAGGCACTGGGTGGCAGTGAAGATTTACCAGACAGCTGGAAAACTACAGCAGATGTAGTAAGGGTGACAGCAAGAAGGGTGCTTGGCATGACATCTGGACAGAGGAAGGAGGAAAAAGAAACCTGGTGGTAGAATGAGGAAATACAGGAGAGTATACAGAGGAAGAAGATGGCAAAGAAGAAGTGGGATAGTCAGAGAGATGAAGAAAGTAGACAAGGAGATAAGACACAAGGTGAAGAGTGAGGTGGCGAAGGCTAAAGAAAAGGCGTATGATGAGTTGTATGAGATGTTGGACACTAAGGAGGGAGAAGAGGACCAGTGGGATAAACAGAGGGGCCGAGATGGGAAAGATGTGCAGCAGGGTAGGGTGATAAAGGATAAAGATGGAAACATACTCACAAATGAGGAGAGTGTGTTGAGCAGATGGAAAAAGTACTTTGAGAGGCTGATGAATGAAGAGAACAAGAAAGAGAAGAGGTTAGATGATATGGAGATAGTGAATCAGGAAGTGCAACGGATTAGCAAGGAGGAAGTAAGGACAGCTATGAAGAAGATAAAGAATGGCATGGCCGTTGGTCCAGATGACATACCTGTGGAATCATGGAGGTGGTTAGGAGAGATGGCAGTGGAGTTTTTAATCAGAATGTTTAATGGAATGTTGGGTAGTGAGAGGATGCCTGAGGAGTGGAGAAGAAGTGTACTGGTGCCAATATTTAAGAATAAGGGGGATGTGCAGGACTGCAGTAACTACAGGGGGATAAAATAGATGAGCTACAGCATGAAGTTATGGGAAAGAGTAGTGGAAACTCGGTTAAGAGGTGAGGGGATGATTAGTGAGCAGCAGGATGGTTTCATGCTGGGTGAGAGCAACACAGATGCGATGTTTACTCTGAGGGTGTTGATGGAGAAGTTTAGAGAAGGCCAGAAGGAGTTGCATTGCGTCTTTGTGGACCAGGATAAAGCATATGACAGGATGTCTCGAGAGGAGCTATGGTATTGTAAGAGGAAGTCGGGAGTGGCAGAGAAGTACGTAAGAGTTATACAGGACATGTACGAGGGAAGTGTGACCTGTGGTGAGGTCTGCGGTAGGAGTGATGGATGCATTCAATGTGGAGGTGAGATTACATCATTTGTAAACCGCTTTTTTTATCTAAGTCAATCAGCTTCCCATGTCAAAGAAAATCCTTTCGTAGAAAAGTATACGCTTCTAGCAGCGGTGAATCAGGTTTCCCATTGACAGGCTCTACGCTGAAAAAGCCTTTCTCTCACAAAGCTGGGTACTCGAAGCACAGAGAAATACCAGCTGACAGGCTCTGCGCGGTCGTGAGATGGCCAGTTCACGCAGGCAAGTGCATATAGCTCGAGGATCACAGAAAGGCTCTCTCTACACACTGAGACATGAGTTCGGAGCTGACAGCCTCTGCGCGCCCTCGAGTACGAGCTGGCCAGTGCCTGTGCTCTGCGCAATCGCGAGCTGCCAGGTATACCGCAGGTTGGTTCCAGGTGCGAGCTCGCCTGCAAACAACTGTGTGCAAGCTCCAAGTTTGTGAGCGTGCAGCCCATGAGACGCACGGGTTGTGCTTAACTTTTCAAGGTAAAGCAAGAGGTAACTAGTTTGGATATAAGCCTTTTAAAAATCACAAAGAGGTATACAGCAGTTCCCTTTTAAACGACGTTTGATACGTATAAAAATCATTCTAAAACAACCCCTTTTCTATCCAATACACCCCACATTTTAAATAATCAAGTACGGGCCTGTATATTCACTGTGAAAGCAAGGCATTTAGCTTTCTAAAAGTTAGAATTGTACTCAGATACACCCAGAGTGAACGGAGAAGAAATATTTACCAGAAGTGAGATTCGAACCAACGCGGGCATTTGCCCCTTGGATCTTAAGTCCAAAGCTTTCACCAACTGTACCATTCTGGGGATTGAAAAGGCGTTTTAAAGCTTTAAAATACCATATCGCTATTCTACAAATACGGAGGTCATCTTTTCAGCTCTTTTTAAAACACATCGCCCTCAGCTCCGGACGCCTGAAGCTAAGCAGTAGGAGGTCACGGACGATTCACACTTTTAATATGCAGCAGTTCCCTTTTAAATCATGCATAAAAAATCTATCCTTGACTTTAGAATTTGTATAAAAAGTATATCTAAAACAACCCCTTTTCTATCCAATACCTCCCATTTGAAATATTCAAGTACAATTATGTATTTTTAGCTGGCCTAAGGATTCTTTCAGAACTCTGACTTAAACACTCTTCGCCAATCTGTGAAAACTGGGATCCTTCTTTCAGCTCCTTCAAAAACAGTTGGAGATTCCTCTTGCGACACAGGAGGCCAGAAGGGCAACCCCCCAGTTCATCTGTGGGTACTGCTCAGGCATTTTGCTGATACTCATAATTGGGCAGCTGACACAAGAAACAGGAGCACACGTACAGTATAGGCCTTTAACTTAAGTTCATATCTTCCTGTGGTCAATGTAAGCGGTCTTAAAACGGGACAAAGGGCACACATTTGCTAAAAGAAATCACTGTCCAAATTTCAAAAAATACCACTCTTTTCGGTATATAAATAAGCGTTCAGAGTGGTCCATTACACAGCAGGTCGTTAATACTGAAAGACAAAATGGTGCATCTTCATGATCTTCTTAGAACAATGTTTTCTATTTTTTATGGATAGGACTACATGAAATATAATTATTGTTAATTCATTCTATTCTCCTGAGAGCACTGACATCCAGGATCCTATTATTGATTCTTATGCGCGTCAAACGATATGTTTTAAAAAACGGATGGCTGAATCCTTATATTTTATTCTTAATATTAATATTTCCAAGTTGATTCTACACCCTTTTAAAAAATTATATTTGTTTACAACGTGCAGGATTTAGTTAAGCACATGATGTGCGTGTGTGCGCGTGTGTAGGTGTGTGAACGCGCTCGTTTGTTTATGTAATATTGTCTATCTGTCTACGTGTACGACGATTAATGTACAATGTTCATAGGACTGAAGCAAGCCATGGTAGTTATTTTCTGTTACCGAAACGGGTAATCCAATCAATTAAGATTTGTCTTGGCGTCTGAAAATTCAACCAGGGTCTCTCCTCTGAGAATATTCAGGCATGGTTTAAAAGCGCAGGCAGGTTGTGTATTCGCTCTGACATAACAAGACATCGGTATTCTGAACTACAGAAGGCCCCGCTTGTGAAATGCGCATTCGTTCGAACCGGAATCTCACAGGAGCCGGGGATTCTTTGTTTTTAAAAGTCTGGATAACAAAACATTTTGCTTTATAAACTCTCATTTGGACAGTCGGTGGGAGACAGATTGACCAAACCCTGAAACAGGGGCCAGGAGCTTATATCGATGCGAATGCTTAATAGACAAAATGCAACTGTGTTTCCATTCATTTCGCCTTTTATTGGCTAACTAAAAAGATTACAATATGCAAGCTTTCGAGGCAACTCAGGCCCCTTCTTTACATCTTGCCCGAGTTGCCTCGAAAGCTTGTATATTGTAATCTTTTTAGTTAGCCAATAAAAGGTGTCATTTTGCTTGGCATTTCTCTACATCCATAATGGCTAACACGGTACAGCCCTCTAGCACTACATTCATTTCGCTAAATGAAATGTAATTATTTGAATACAGACTAGTAGCCCCAAAGTCCGGATAATTTTAGACGTATCAAGTGTATTGTTGAATAATTGGGTAAATGATTATTATAAGACGTTCCTGTATTTATGAGATTATATCTTAATACACAGGGGCTCTGTCTATTTTTATATATGTCTTTAGATTTTAAAAAGTTTGTATCTAGACATTCATTTTTCAGTGGCACCGGTTTCCTTATCCGCTTTTTTCACATCTTTGCAAGACGGTTGTATAAGATTTTACTTTTGCATCGGAGCTCAAGTCACCGCGTTCAGAATGAATTTCATTTGTTTATCCAGTTCAATTTCCGTAGCGCCTAATGGGCTCTGAGAAACCCTCCTTTCTGATTTAAAAGGGTTTTATTTTTTTTTTTTTTTTCTTTTTAATGGTCATTTTACCGCTGAGTATTTTAACGGCACAATGCTGGAGGTTTTTTGAGTGTGTGTGTGTTTACAGGGTCTGTTTTAAGCTACTTTACCAGGCACAGAGTATCCAATATATTAACACGGTACTAGGCAGGGTGTATTGAGGATCAGGATTTCACTTTCTTTTTTTAAATCTGGTACCTCCTTTTTCCCTCTTGTGCATTGTTCAGCAAACCTACATTTGTAAGTTTCAGCAGTCCTTTGAAAATGTTTCTGTGTCCGTAGTAAGTAGTAACTTAAAAATCTAGACTACTCACTTTTAAAAGCTCTGCTCTGAATTTACCAATTCAAACAATATGTCAGCTTTTGCAAATGCCCGTGTGGGTTCGAATCCCTCTTCTGGTAGATATTTTATTTAAACGTGATCCATTTAGTCGAGGTTGTGTCTGAGTACTATTCTAACTATTCTTTTAGAAAGTTAAACGCCTTGCTTACGCATTGTGGATCATAGGTCAACTGAAAATACGTGCACTTGATTATTTAAAATGGCAGGTGTGTTTGACAGAAAAGGGCTTGTTTTAGAACTATTTTTTATACAAATTATAATTATATTAATTATTATAATAACAATTATACAGCCAAGGATCGATTTTTTATATGTATCAAACGTGATTTAAAAGGGAATTGCTGCATATTATTTAACTGTGTGTGATTTTTAAAGGGCTCATATCGAACTAGTTAGCTCGTGCTTTACACGTGATCCTTAAAGCCTTTACCTTTAAAAGACCCACCCGTGGCGGAAAGAGTAGCGGCGCGCTCCCGCAGCATGGGGATGGAGGAAGGGGGGCTTACGCACAGCTGTTGGCAAGCATGTCCGCGCTGGAACTCACACAGCATGGGGTCGGAGGAAGGCAGCAGCTTGCACACAGATGTATGCGTTCCATGCACGCGCAGAGCCTGCCAGCTTTGAGCTTACGTGTCAAGTGTGTAGAGAGAGCCTGTCTGTGGGAAACCTGAATCACAGCTGCGGCTGGAAGCTTAGACCTTTCTGCGAAAGGATTTTCTGTGAGATGGAAGGCTGTTTGACTGTCGGAACTGTAAACCGGCTTAGAAAGAAAAGATTTTACAAATGATAAAGCAAAGGTTAATCAGGTAAAAATAGAGCCGAAGAAGATGACCCGCTTTTTTATACACCACTTTCAGAAGGGGGCAGGGAAGTGGGGGGCCAGCCAACAAACAGGTGTTGCCAGACCGGGGGCCAAGGCTTTGAACATGCTCTTTTCACCGGTCAGAGGCAGGCCAGTCATACCTGGACACGTCGATCGGGACGGCTGGAACATGTCTGAGGATGAGGGGCAGGGAAGTTGGGGGGGCCACAAACAGGTGACTAAGCAGGAGGATGGGGGCAGGTGGTCCTTCATCAATCCACCGACGGGGGGGGCGGGGTGCATCCTTCAAATCCACCAATCAGGTAGAGGGACGGTGACAGGATGTCATCCACCAATCCGAGGGAAGGGGTTTGGGGCGCATCATTCAAACCCACCAATCAGAGGAATGGGGCGTGGCTTAATGTCATCAATCGTCTTTGGTTGACAGTTTGACAAAATGTGCCTGACAAAGTAATATTTACACTTTTAAAAATGTACGATTCATGTGTGCAATATTGTTTTAAATCAATTTAAAATGAAAATTTTTGCAAATCTAATATTTTTAAACATATACTAAACAATGACACTACATATTCTACACTGCACTAGGCTATGTATTAATTGCCTTATTTAGAACTTCTCTAGTTTTTGTTACTTATTGTTATAAATAACAGACCGCCAAGACAAACAATAAAAAGACTAATCATAACACAATGTATTGATATAGCGCCTTTCTTATGCACATATAACATTGGCTACAAATAATATCTATACTGTTATACTCATTAGACAGACAGACAAACAGACAGACAATTCCAGGTGTAGACGTTCATATATAAGATATAAATAAATAAATAAATGTACAGTATCTATCTCAATCTAAACACACACAGACACGCACTTCGTGTCAAGACCTTAGAATAGCAGGCTGCATGTAGCTGGGAGTCATGGTTTTAGAGTCCTGACCTTCACACGTTTTCACTCTTCTTTTCTCAGACGTTTACAATCCCTTTCCGTTCATTTTGGTCCCATATACTTACCGGCTGTATTTTCAGGTGAAACAATCCAAGTGTTATTGAAAACGTGACTCTTGATAAAAGATAAGTGAGACCCTTATTGTTGTAGACTACCTTTGTAAGTGAACAGCTAATCCTCCCTCAGGATTCTCCGTTTCCAAGCTCGTTTATCTTGTGGGGTTCCCGGCGAGTCCAGCGAAGTGCACGCCATTTGTAGACTGTGCTGCGTGTCACAAGTGGAGGCTCTCATTCTAGTTGTGTTAAGACCTGAGCTGACGGGACCAGCACCACTGAAACAAAACACTCTCACTACCAAAAAGAACATTGTAGTAATAATTATTTGGGTAAAAACTGTGCAACCGTTTCACAAAATATTCTCAATTAGTAATGATGATGGGTCAGTTGAAATGAAAGAAAGAATAAACAGGGAGTATACTGAAGTTGAAGCATTAAAACTGCAGCAGGCCCACTTCTATATATTTATATACAAATAAAAGGACAGCGTAATGGGGTGGACAGGTTTGCTTGTAATGTACAAAAAGTAATAAAACAGTACAATGCAGTTCTAACAAAGACAAAATGCAGATGACATCAGTTGGGTATAAACAGACAATTTCAGAAACACAGGACTTAAGCAGCGATCGTTGAGGATGACAGAACATTCGAACACTCTGGATGAGATCAGGCCATTCAGCCCAACTAGCTCGCCATTTCTATCCACTTACGTCTTCCAAACAAACATCAAGTCGAGTCTTGAAAGTCCCTAAAGTCCTCCTGGCCACCACATGACTTGGTCGTTCATTCCAAGTGTCTAACGTTCTTTGTGTAAAGAAAAACTTCCTAATATTTGTGCGAAATTGACCTTAGCAAGCAGAGCCGCTGTAAGCTCTGGTGAGCGGTCCGAGGCACCGGGCCCCGCGCATGAAAGGGCCCCGCCTCCGCCTAACGTCACTTGGTAAACATTTCTTACTATTGGATGAAAGTAGTAATTGGAAAATATTTAACCTAAATGCATTTTTTAGACTTTATAAAATTATCAACGCAGAAATAAGGATTGTTAAATGATCATTATATTCAGCAGTAGTTTCTTATTTAGAAGATCTTTTACATTTCGCCTCAAGTGCTGTTCGAGGGAGCGACGACGACACCGCCTGTTTCCATAGATGGCACCAAATATTTTCTTTCTGAGGTACTGTGGCATTTATAGTTGATTTTATGATCAGTCTTTGTATTTGGCTTTACTATAGTGTTTTAAAATAGAAAACAAAGTCAAGTCTTTCACTGTGGCCTTGTGAACAATCTGTTTAGTTTTTGGCCATTTCTTTGAACTCACTGCTAAGTGTTTTAAGTTTCGTTCTCTCAAATGTACAGGTAATACGAATATTCGTTTTCAAATATTTTAAAAGCCATAGAATAGTAAGAGTAAATGTATCAGATATCACGATAAATCTTTAAACATTTATATATAGTGATAACATTTTTACTGTTGATCTCTTTCCTTGGACTGTAACTGAAAAGTTTCCTCAAATTTTTAATTTATGTTCTTTCAAAGCTCAAACGGATATTCATAAATTCTTAAATCTGGTAAAAAGCTGCAGGGTCGGTAAGTCTTTTATTATAATCCATTTTGGAAGCGCGGGTCTCATAAGTGTTGTCTTCATTTTTTAATCTACAGGTTAACGAATATCCATAGAAAGACATTAAAAAGATGAAAGCTGGAAAAATGAAACAAATGGCCGAAGTGCAGAATGCTGGTTTATTAAAATGTTTAAAATCAATACAAATGAAAATGAAAAGTCAAGCGCGATCCCGGGCGGTGTGGACCCGATTCACAGTCTGATGAAGAAGACATCGAGAGTCGAACAGATAAAATGTTACCTTCTTCGCTTACACCAGTGGAAGACACAATTAAAATGAATGAAGATAATATTAATGACGATCCCAGAACGTGGCCAGTAAATACCAGTGACAACTTAAAAGAACTCTTAGTTAGAAAAAGTCAACCCAGATAAGTGATTTCAACGTTCCTCTTGATGAAGAAGTAAGGAAATCCAATACCTCATTTACTACAACATTTACCGAATGTCACAAGTGATTATTATCTTCAGTGAAAATAACAAAGTGAACTGTTGGTCCGCAGTAATTTATCAAGATCAGCCCTGCCTAGTGATGGGTTTCGTGATTGGAGACATTTAAGCGCACGAATAAAGGAGCCTGAAGCCTGTTTGTTCCAATATCAATCACAAATGCAATTTCTTGAACTTGCAAAATGATTACAAAAGCAGCAAATTATTGACAGTTTGTAGCAACATGAAACAAATGCCGAAAAAGCACATTTGCGCAGGTTTAATGGCGAATCGTATATTGTGTTCAATATTTAGGAAAACATAATAACGCCTTTCGTGGTTCAAGCAACAAATTATTTACAGAAGATAATGATGGCAAACCCCTTGGAGTTGTTGAAATGATAGCCACATTTGATCTTACTATGGATGAGCATTTGAGAAGAGGTTCGAATAAGGAAATATCGATCATTACCTGAGATGGGCGATTCAGAATGAAATGATCCATCTCATTGCTCAAGAATTAAAAGTGAAAGTGCATTAAGAAAAGTGACTATTTTTCCATTTTTTGGACACAGATATCAGTCACGTGGAACAGTTAACATTTATAATAAGAATTGTGGAATATCCAAACGATGACGTCACAATTTAAGAACATTTCACTGATTTTCTATCAGATGTTAAAACTGCAGGATCTCATTTAAGTGAAGTTCTCTTCTTGCCGCTACAGCCATGTTATGTCTCCAAGATTGTAGGGACAAGCTGACAGTGACGGCGCCAGTATGGCTGGGAGTGCAGACGAGAATTTAAAATGAACATCCAGAGCCTTTTTTGTCCCACGTACGGCACTTCATTTACATTTATTGTTGAGAGGTGTGTATGGCCTCCCGTATTCTTACTGCTGTGACTCTTTTGGAACAATTCAAAGACTCGATACAATGTTTTCTGTGTCCGTGGAAAGGTGGTCTATTGTCACTAAACATTTGCGGGAATTAACGCTAAAACTGTTGGCACCAACTAGATGGGAATGTAAATGTCAGTCTGTCAAGCCGATTCGTTTTCATTTAAGTCAAATTTGAAAAACATTGGAAGAAATCAGTGAATCGACCAAACATCCAAAAAATAAGAAGTGAGGCCCAATCATTGATTCAATCTGAATTTAATTACAAATTTGTTTTAGTAACAGTTATATGGTAAGAAATACTCGTCGCTGTTAATAAAGTTAGCAACATTTTACAAAATATGGGTGCTGATTTAAACACCGCAACAGCGCATTTAAAAGGTTTGAAAGATTATCTAATTTTATATCGAGATAATGGATTTTATATAGTAAAAGAAACCGCCAAACACATCTGTTCATAAAATTACATTGAAGTAAGATTTAAGAGTATAGGAGCAAAAAATCTAAGCGCTCTTATGATTATGAAATGAAGGATGAAATCTATAAAAGATCCTGAGAAGAAATGTTATACAGATTATGTTTAAAGAATTATAAATCAAGCAACAATGGAAATTGAAGAAAGATTTCAACAGTTAGACATACGTGTGAATTACTTCGGATGTCTGTACAATATTCCAAAATTAACATTTATGGCCGATGAAGAACTTAAAAATGTTGCTTGGATTTAGATATTTTGTTAACGGATGGAAATAGTTGTGATATCAATGGATTAGAATGATTTGAAGAAATAAAACTATTGTGAATAAGGCGCTATATAAGTGCCCGACCCGGCACAGAATCACACTGAGGCACGTGTAAATGGAACAGAAATCTTTTTATTTTCTCTTCAGCCGTGGGGCACATCTTCCCCGTGTCCCACAGGCCCAACACAGTCCCAAACACTTAAACACAGTCCAAACACTCTTCCCCTGTGGGGCACGTCTTCCCCGTGAACCACACAGGTATAACAAAACACCTTACTTTTAACACAGCAATCCTTCCACTGGCTGCTCCCCCAGAACATAAGCAGAAGGGGCGTCCTGGCCGGCATGGATCACGGCCGTCCTCCACAGTGCCCCTCACCCGGATGAGACCCGTGGCGCCATCGGCATGCCGCGAGGGCCGGTCTTCTCCATAATGGGGAGTCAGTGTCCTCAGCACTACAGCTCTGCCCTGTGGAAACAAAAGAAAATGGTCCGGGGTTGTTGCCCCGACGTCCCTGCCATTTGGACGTCCTCACAGAACAACACCACCAGATGTGGCCACAGCGGCCGCAGCTGTAGCACTCTCGACTCCCTTCAGCTCGACGCTTGCAGGAGTGAAATCGTTCACCCGCTCAGTTGAGGGCTCCACACATCCTGGGTCCTGAAGAGTCTCTGGTGGTTCCCCAGGAACATGAGCAGAAGGGCCATCCCCTTGGGGCATGGGACCCGTCCGTCCTCTACATTGCCCCTCTCCCAGATGAGACTCATGGGGCTCATCGACCTGTCCCGCGAGGGTCAGTCCTCTCCTGTATAGGGAATCGGTGTCCTCTGCTCCATGGCTCCGTCCTGTGGAAATATAATAAACAGACAAGGGGGTGTTGCCCCAACATCCCTGCCACTTGGATGTCCTCTCTTGACAACTCCTCCAGACGTGGCCACAGTGGCCGCAGTTATAACACATCCGATTCTCCTCTGCCCGACCCCTGCGGGAGCAGGTAGGAAACTCCCGCCCCTCCTTCCTATCAGTTGCGGGCTTATGGCGACTTCGCCCCTCTGCAGCATAGCCCGTCCATGCATTCCCGTCAACGAGCTCATGCTGTGCTCTTTCCGGAGATTCTGGCTTCTTCTTCCGGCTCCTTTTCAATCCCTGCGGTGTATTGGTGGTCTGAGTCCCTTTATGGGAAGAAGAGGGACCCCTCACCGTCTGCACCCCTCTAGACACCCGTGAGACCGGCACCGGCAGTTGGGGTAAGGTAGTTTGGCAGCTGACATCTTTCAGCTGTCTCTCAGCACACTCTCTTGCCACGTTAT
The DNA here is from genome assembly GCF_016835505.1 of Polypterus senegalus. NCBI lineage: Eukaryota > Metazoa > Chordata > Cladistia > Polypteriformes > Polypteridae > Polypterus > Polypterus senegalus. The sequence goes on from NW_024381454.1 coordinate 44,531, forward strand.
CAGTCACCGTGGCAACGTCTTGTGTAGGGGGCGGGCTGGCCTGGCAAGCCGTATTAATCATGACAGCAGCTTCTGTGCTCCTCCCCTCCCTTTCTTTTACAGCACAGGCTTCACTTACTTGTATTGCTTTGTCCTGCATGGCTGGAGGATGAGGTACCGCGTCTGCTAAGCCATCCAGCAATGGCTTCCAACGGCGCGCCAAGCTTAAAGGGGGGGGTTTTTTTCCCCGGGGGGGGGGGTTTTGGGCCCCTTTTCAAAATTTGGGGGGGAAAAGGGCCCCCCCGGCCCCCCTTGGGGCTCCTCCCCGGGGCCCCCCCGGGGGGGTTCCCCCGGGGGGGGCCCCTTTTTTTCCCGGGGGCAGGCTACGGAACAAATGCATACCTTACCTGGGCCGGCCCCTTTTTGGCCCCTCTTTTCCCCTTTAGCGGCATGGCCATGTTTGGGGTTTTTTTGGGGGGGTTTTTTTCCCCCCCCCGTTTGGGGGGTTTTGGGGGCCCCTTTCCCCCCCCCCGGGGGGGTTTTTTGGGTTTTGGGGTTTTTTTTTTCCCCCCCCCTTGGGGGGTTTCCCGGTTTTTTTTTTCCCCCCTTTTTTTTGGGCCCTTTTTTTTAGGGGCCCCCCCCCTTTTGGGGAAAGGGGGCCCCCCCCCAAAATTTTTTCAGGGGGGAAAAAAATGGAATTTGGGGGGGAGGGGAAAAAAAAAAAAACCCCCTTCCCCGAACCCAAGGGGAAAAAAATTTTTTTTTTTTTTTTTGGGGCCCCCGGGGGGGGGCCCTTTTCCCCCCCCCCCAAAAAAAATTAAAACCCCCCCCCTTTTCCCAAAAACCCCCCCCCCCCCCCCCCCCGATTTGGGGGGGGGGGTTTTTTTCCCCTTTTTTGGGGGGGGGTTTTTGCCCCTTTTTTTTAAAAAAGGGGGGGGGGTTTTTCCGCCCGGGGGGCCCCCCCCCCCCCCCCCGGGGGGGGGGGAAAAAAAACCCCCAATTTAAACCCCCCGGGGGGGGGGGGAAACCCGGGGCGGGAAAAAGGGGGGGGGGGGCCCCCGGCCCTTTCCCCCCCGGGGGGGTCCAAAACCCCCCCTTTTTCCCCCTTTTTTAAAAAAAAAACAACCGTTTTAAAACCAAAAAATTTTAAAAAAGGGGGGAAAAATTTAAAAAAAAAAAATTTTTTAAAAAAAAATTTTTTTTTTTTCCAAATTTTTAAAAAATTTGGGGGAAAAGGGGAAAAACCCTTTTAAAAAAAAGGAAAAATTTTTGGGGGGGGGTTTTAAAAAAAGGGCCCCCCCAAAGGGGCCCCCAATTAACCCCTTCCCCCAAAAATTTTTTTTTTTTTTTTCCCCCCGTTTCCCGGGGGGGAAAAAAATTTTTTTTGGGGGTTTTTATTCCCAAATTTCCCAACCCCAAAAAAAAAAGGGGTTTGGGGGGGGTTTTTTTTTGGTGGGAAAAAAAAAGGAAATTTTCCCAAAAAGGGGAAAGGGAAAAAAAAAAAAAAAAAAATTTTTAAAAAAAGGAAAAAATTTTTGGGTTTTTTAAAAAAAAAAATTTAAAAAAAAAAATTAAAAATTAAAAAAAACCCCCTTTTTTTTTTTTTTTAAAAAAAAAAAAAAAAAAAACCCTTTTTTTTTTTTTTTTTTTTAAAAAAAAAAAAATTTTTTTTTTCCCCCCCTTTTTTTGGGGGGGGGGGGGTTTTTGGTTTAAAAAGGTTTTTTTTTTAAAAAAAAACCGGGGGAAAAAAACAAAATTTTGGGGGCCTTTCCCTTTTTCCCCTTTTTTAAAAAGGGTTGGCCAAAAAAAAAACCCCCCAAAAAACCCCCCCCTTTTTTGGGGGGGAAAAAAAAAAAAAAGTTTTTTAAAAAAACCCCCAAAAATATTTAATTTTAAAAAAGGGGTTTGGGGGGAAAAAAAAAAAAAAATTTTTTTTTTTTGGGGGGGGTTTTTTGGAAAAAAAAAAAAAATTTTTTGGGAAAAAAAAAAGGGTTTTAAAAAATTTTTTTTTTGGGGTTTTTTTTAAAAATTAAAAACCCCCCAAAAAAAAAAAAAAAAAAAAAGGGGTTTTTTTCCCCCCCTTAACCAACCCAATTTTTTTCCTTTTTGGGGTTTTTTGGGGTTTTAAAAAAGGGGGGGAAAAAAATTTGGGGAAAAAAAAATTTTTTAATTTTTTTAAATTTTTTTGGATTTAAAATTTTTAAAAAAAAAATTTTTTTTAAAAAAAAAAACCCCCCCCAATTAAAAAAAAAAATTTTTTTTTTTTAAAAAAAATTTTTAAAAAAAAAAAATTTTTTAAATTAATTTAAAAGGGGCCCCCGGGGGGTTTTCCCAAAAGGGGCCCCCGGAAAAAAAAAGGGGGGGGAAGGAAAAAAAAAATTTTTTAAAAAAATTTTTTAAAAAAAAAAATTTTTTTTTTTAAAAAAAAACCCCCAAAAAAAATTTTTCCCCCAAAAATTTTCCCCCCCCCGGGGCCCTTGGGGGGAAAACCCGGGGGGGTTTTAAAAAAATTTTTTTTAAAAAGGTTTTTTAAAATTTTTTAAAAACCCCTTTTTTGGGGGTTTTTTCCCCCCCAAAAAAAACCTTTTTCCCTTTTTCCCCCGGAAAAAAAAAAGGACTTTAAAAAATTTTTTTTGGGGGGGGGTTTTTTCCCCCGGAAAAAAAAAAAATTTTAAAAAATTTTAAAAAAATTTTTTTTTTCCCCCAAAAAAAAATTGGTTTTTATTTTTTGGGGGGGAAATTTTTAAAAATTTTTTTTTTAAATTTTTTTAAAGGGGGAAAAAAAAAAAAAAACTTTTAAAAAAATTTTTTTAAAACCCCCTTTTTTTTTTTGGTTTTTTTAATTTTTTATAATTTTTTTACCTTTTTTTTTTTTAAAAAGGGGGGAAAAAAATTTTTTGGGGAAAGGGGGGGTTAAAAAAAAAAAACGCCCCCGGGGTTAAAAAACCCCCCGGGGGGGGGGGGTTTAAAAAATTTTTTTAAAAGGGGGGCCGGAATTTTTAAAAAGTTTTAAAAAAAAAGGGGATTTTTCTTTTCGGGAAAATTTTTTTTAAAAAAATTGGGCCCCGGAAAAAAAACCCGGGGGCCCCCCAACCCCCTTTTTTTAAAAGGGGGGAAAAGCTCAAAAATTTTTTTTTCCCCCCTTTTTTTTGAAATTTTTTCCCCTTTTCCTTTTTTTTTCCCAAAAAAAAAGGGGGGCAATTTGGGGGGAAAAAAAGGGGGGGGGCCCGGGGCCCCTTTTAATTTCCTGGGTTTTTCCCCAAACCCTTTTTGGTTTTTCCCTTTTTTCCGGTTTGGTTTTTTTAAAAATTTTTTTTTGGGCCCCCGGGGGTTTTCCCCCTTTTTTTTTTTGGGCCCCTTTTGGGGCTTCCCCGGGGCCCCCAAAATTTTTCCCCTTTTAAATTTTCCCCCTTTCCCGGGAAAAAAAACCTTTTTCCCCCCCCTTTTTTTTTTTTTTTCCCCCCTTTTTTAAATCCAAAATTTCCCCCCCCTTTTTTTAAAGGCCCCGGGGGGTTTTTTTTTTTCCCCCCCATCCCCCTTTTTAAAATTTAAATTGTTTTTAAATTTTTTTTTCTGGGTTTTTAAAAAAAAATCCCCCGGAAAAAAAAATTTTTTTTTTTCCCCCCCCCCTTTAATTTTTCCCCCCGGAAAAATTTTTCCCCGAAAAAAATTTTTTTTTTCCCCCCTTTTTTTTTTTTCCCCCGGGCCCAAAAAACCCCAAAAAAATTTTTTTTTTCCCCCCCCCAAAAAATTTTTTTTTTTTTTTGTGGGAAAAAAAAAAATTTTTTTTTAAATTTTTTTTTTTTTTTTAAAAAAATTTTTTTTGGGGGTTTTTTTTTTTTTTCTTAAAAAAAAAAAATTTTGGGGGGAAAAAGGTTTTTTTTCCCCAAAAAAAAAACCAAAAAAATGTTTTTCCCCCCAAAAAAAAAAAATTTTTAAACTTTTGGGTCCCTTTTTTAAAAAAAAGCCCCCCGGGGGGGGGGTTTTAAAACCCCCCCCTTTTTTTTTAAAAAAAAAAAAAAATTTTTGTTTCCCCCGGGAAAAAAATGGGGAAAAAAAAAAAGGAAAAATTAAAAAATTTTTTTTTTTTTAAAAATTTGGGGGAAAAAAAAAAATTTTTAAATTTTTTTTCCCTTAAAAAAAAAAATTCCCCCCGGGGGAAAAAAAAAAAAAAAAAAAATTTAAAAAAAAGGGAAAAAAGGGGGGGAAAAAAAAAAAAAAAAGGGGGGGGGAAAAAAAAAAAAGGGGGGGGGGGAAAAAAAAAAGGGAAATTTAAAAGGGGGTTTTTTTTTTTTAAAAAAAAATTTTTTTCCCAAACCCAAAAAAAAATTTTAAAAAACCAAAAAAAGGGTTTTTTTGGTTTTTTTTCAAAAAAGGGGGGTTTTTTGGAAAAGGGGCCCCCCAACCAAAATTTTTTTAAAATTTTTTTTTTAAAAAGGGGGGGAAAATTTTTTTTTTTAATTTTAATTTAAATTAAAAAATTTTTTTTTTTTAAAAAAATTTTTTTTTAAAAACTTAGGGGGCTCCTTTTTGGGGGGCCCCGGGGGTTTTTTTTTTTCCCGCCAAAAAAAACCAAAAATTGGGAAACCCCCTTCCCCCCCCGGGGGGTTTCTGGGAAAAGGTTTTTTTGGGGAAAATTTTTTTCCCTTTTTTTTGAAATTTTTTTTTTTAAAAATTTTTTTAAAGGGGGCCCCGGGGGTTTTCCCCCTTTTGGGGGGGGCCCAAAAACCCCCCAAAACCCCAAAAAAAGGGGCCCCCTTTAAAAGGGGGAAAAAAAGGGGGTTCCCCCAAAGCGGGAAAGGGGGTGGGCCCTTTTTCTTTTTTTATTTTTCCTTTTTTTTATTTGAATATTGGGGGTTTTTTTCCCCCCCCTTTTTTTTTTCCCAAAAAATTCCCCCAAAAAAGGGGGGGTTTGGGAAAAAAAGGGCTTTGGGAACCCCCCCTTTTAAACCCCAAAAAAAATTTTTTTTTAAAAAAAAAATTTTCCCCCACCCGGGCCCCCCAAAAATTTTTTGGGGAAAATTTGGGGTTTTTTTTTAAAAAATTTTTTCCCTTTTTTAAAAAAAAATTTTTTAAAAAACCCCGTTTATAAAGGGGGGGGGGGGGAAAAAATTTTTTTTAAAAAAAAGGGGGGGTTTTTTAAAAACCAAAAAGTTTAAAAGGGGAATTTTTTGGGGTTTTTCCAAAAAAAACCGGGGAAAAAAAAGGGGGGGGAAAAACTTTAAAAGGTTTTGGGGGGGGAAAAAAAAAGGGTTTTGAAAATTTAAAAAACCCGGGGGGTTTTAAACGAAGAAAGGGGGGAAAAAAATTTTTTCCCCCGGGGATTGGGCTTTTGGGGGGGGGGGAAAAAAAAAAACCCGGGGGGCCCCAAAAAAAAAAGGGGGGTGGAAAACCCGGGGCCCTTTTTTTTTTTTTTAAAAAAAAAAAGGAAAAAAAAAAAAAAAAAACCCGAAAATTTTTTAAAAAAAAAACCCAAAAAAAAACCGGGGGGCCTTAAAAAAAGGGAACCCCCAAAAAAACCCTTTTAAAATTTTTTAAAAAGTTTAAGGGTTTTTTTTTAAGGGAAAAAAGGTTTTAAATTTAAATTTTTTTTCCCCCCTTTTTTGGGGCCCCGGGGGAAAAAAAACCCCCATTTTTTTAAAATTTTCCCTTTAAAAAACCCCCCCCTTTTTTTATTTTTTTTCCCCCCCGGAGGGAAAAAATTTTTAAAAAAAAAAACCCCCCCCCGGGGGTCCCCCCTTTTTTTTTTTTTTTTTTCCCCCCTTTTTTTTTTTTTTCCCCTTTTTTTAATTTTTTAATTTTAAAAAATTTTTTTTAAAAAAAGTTTAATAGGAAAATTTTTTTTTATTTTTAAAATTTTTTTTTTTTTTTTTTTTTAATTTTTTTTTAAAAAAAATTTTTTTTAAAAAAGGGGGGGGAATTTTTTTTTTAAAAAAAACCCCTTTTTTTCCCCTTTTGGTTTTGGGAAAAATTTTATTTTTAATTAAAATTTTTTGGGGGGTTTTGGGGGGGCGGTTTCCCCCAAAAAAGGGGGGGGGGGGTTTTAAAAAAGGGGGGGAAGGGGGGGGAAAAAAAAAAAAAACCCCCCCCCCCCCCTTTTTTTTTTTTTTTTTAAAAAAAAAAAAGGGAAAATTTTGGGGGGAAAAAAAAAAAAATTTTTTTTAGTTTTTTAAAAAAACCCCTTTTTTTTAAAGGGGGGAAAAAAATTTAATTTTAAACCCCCCAAAAAAAAAAATTTTTTTTTAAAGGCTTTCCCCCAAAAATTTTTTTTCCAAAACCCCCTTTAAAAAAGGGGGGCCCCCAAAAAGGTTTTTCCCCCCTTTTTTGGGGGGGGGGGAAAAAAGGGGGGTCCAAAACCCCCCCCCCAAAAAAAAAACCCCCCTTTTTTTTTTTTAAAAAACCCCAAAAATTGGGGAAAAAAAAAATTTTTTTTTCCCCCAACCCCCCTTTTTTTTTTGGGGGCTTTTTTGGGGGTTTTTTTTTTAAAAGGGGTTTCCCCAAAAACCCCTTTTAAAAATTTTTAAAATTTTTTCCCCCCCCAAAAAAAAAATTTTTCCCAAACCAAAAAATTTTTTTCCCCCAAAAAAAATTTTTTTTTAAAAAAAATTTTTTAAATTAAATTTTTGCCTTTAAAAAGGGGAAAAAACCTTTTTTTCCCCAACCCCTTCCTTTTAAAAAAAAACCCATTCCCCCCAAATTTTTTTTTTGGGGAAAAGGGGGGGGGGGTTTTTTTTTTTTTAGGAAAAAATTTTTTAAAAAGGGGAAATTTTTCCCCGGGCTTTTTCCTTAAAAAAAATTTTTTTTAAAAAAAAAAAGGGGGGGGGCCCCCCAAAAAATTTTTAAAAACCCCCTTTTGGGGGGTTTAAAAGGGCCCCCCACCCAAAAAAAAAAAGGGGGAAAAAAAATTTAAAAAGGGGGGAAAAAAAAAAAAATTTTTTTTTTTTTTTTTAAAAAAAATTAAAAAGGGGGGGGGAAATTTAAAAAAAAAAAATTTTTAAAAAAAAAAAAGTAAATTTTAAAACCCAAAAAAATTTTTTTTTTTTTTAAAAAAAAAAAAATTTTTAAAAAAAAAAAAAATTTTTCCAAAAGGGGGGGGAAAAATTTTTTTTTTTTCCCCCAAATTTTTAAAAACTTTGGGGGGGGGGGCCCCAAAACCCGGGGTTTTAAAAAACCCCCCGGGGCCCCCCCCCCCAAAATTTTTTGGGGCCCCCCCGGCCCTTTTTAAAAAACCCCCCATTCCCCCCCAAAAAAAAGGGGGAAAAAAATTTTTCCCCAAGGGCCTTTTTTGGGGGGGGGCGGGAAATTTTTTTAAAAATTTGCCGAAGGAAAAAAAAACCCCCCCCCCAAAAAAAAAAATTTTTTTCCCCCCCCCCCCCTTTTTTTAAAAAATTTTTTTCCCCCCCAAATTTTAAAAACCCCCCAAATTTTTAAAAAGGGGAAAAAACCCCCCCCGGGTTAAAAATTTTTTTTTTTTTTTGGGGGGGGGGGGGGGGGGTTTTTTTTTTTTGGGGGTTTAAAAATTTTTTTTTTTTTTTTTTTAAAAAAAAAAAAAAAACCCCTTTTTTTTTTGCAATTTTTTCCCCCGGAAAAAATTTCCCTTTCCCCTTTTTGGTTTTTTTGGGGGGGAACCTTTTTTAAAATTTTTAAAATTTTAACCCTTTTTTTTCCCCGGGGGGGGGCCCAAAAAAAGGGGGGGGAAAAAAAAATTTTTTTTTTAAAAAAAAAAAATTTTAAAACCCCCAAAAAAACCCTTTTAAAAAAAAAAATTTTCCCCCCCCCCAAAAAAACCCCGGGGGGAAAAAAAAAAAAAAACCCCCCCCCCCCAACCCCCCCGGGGGCCCCCCCTTTTTTTTTTTTAAAAAACCCCCCCGTTTTTTGTTTTTTTTAAAAAAAAAAATTTTTTTTCTCCCCTTTTAAACCCCTTTTTTTTTTTTTTCCCCCCCCTTTTTTTCCGGGGTTTTTCCCCCAAAAAAACCCCAAAAAAAAAATTTTTTTGGGGGGTTTAAAAAAAAATTTTTTTGGTTTTTCTTTTGGTTTTTTTTCCCCTTTCCTTTTTTTTAATTTAAATTTTCCCCCAAAAAAAATTGGAAAAAAAAATTTTTTTTTTTCCTTTTTCCCCCCCCAAAAAAAAACCCCCCCCCCCCCCCAAAAAAAAAAAAAAAAAACCCGGGGGGGGCCCCAAGGGAAATTTTTAAAGGTTTTTTTCCCTTTTTCCCCCCAAAATTTTTTTTAAAAAAAAACTTTTTTTGGGGTTTTTTTTCCCCCCCCCCAAAGGGGGAAAAAAAACCCCTTTTTTTTTTTTCCCCCCTAAATTTAAAAAAAATTTTTTTTTTTGGGGGGGGGGAAAAAAAATTTTTTTTTTAAAAAAGGGGGGAAAAGGGGAAAAAAAAAATTTTAAAAAAAAAAAAAAATTTTTTGGGGGGGGGAAAAAAAAAAATTTCCCCCCCTTTAAAATTTTTTAAAAAAAAACCCCCGGGGGGGGGGAAAAAAAAAAAATTTAAAAAAAAAAAACCCCGGCCCCGGGGTTTAAAAAACCCCTTTTTTTGGGGGCCAAAAAAAAAAAAAAAATTTTTTTTTAAAAAAAAGGAAAAAAAGGGGGGGAAAAAAACCCCCCCTTTTTTTGGGGAAAAGGGGGGGTTTTAAAAAGGGGAAAAAAAAATTTTTAAAAATTTTTAATTTTTTAAAAAAAAAGGGTTAATTAAAATTTTAAAAAAGAAATTTTTTTGGGAAAAAAAATTTTTTTGGTAATTTTAAAAGGGAATTTTTTTTTTTTTGGGGGGGGTTTTTTTTTTTTAAAATTTTTTTTTTTTTAAAAAAAAAAAAAATTTTTTTTTTTTTTAAAAAAAATTTTTTAAAAAAAAAAGGGGGGGGTTTTTTGGTTTTTTTTTTTAAAAAAAATTTTTTTTTTGGAAAAAAATTTAATTTCCAAAAAAAAAAGGGGTTTTTGGGTTTTTCCTTTTAAAAAGGGAAAATTTTTGGGGGGGGGGGAAAAAAACCCCGTTTAAAAAATGGGGTTTTTTTTTTTTAAAAGGGGAAAAAATTTTTTTAAAAACCCAAAGGAAATTTTTTTCCCCAAAAAATTTGGGGGGTTAAACCCTTTAATTTTTAAAAACCCCCCAAAAAAAAAAAGGTAAAAAGGGGGGGAAAAAACCCCGGGGAAAAAAAGGGGGGAACCAAAAAGGGGGGGGCCCCCGGGGGTTGGGAATTTTTGGGGGAAAAAAACCCCCAAAAAAAGGTTGGGGGGTTTAAAAAATTTTCCCCAAAAAAAGGGGGGGAAAAAAAAAAAACCCCAGGGAAAAAAATTAAAAGGGGCCTTTTTAATTTTTTTAAAGGGGGGGGGGGAAAGGGGTTTTTTAAAAAAAAAATTGGGGGGGGTTTTTTTTGGGGGTTTTTTAAAAAAAAAAAGGGGGGGGTTTTTCAAAAAAGGGGTTCCCCTTTTTCCCCGGGTTTTTGGGGGGAAAAAAAACCCCCCCCTTTTTTCCCAAAAAGGGGGGGGTTTTTTGGGGGTTTTTTTTGGGTTTTTTTTTTTTTCCCTTAAAAATTTTTTAAAAAAAACCCCCCCAAAAAAATTTTTTGGGCCCCCCTTTTTTTTTTTTTTTAAAAAAAAAAAAACCCCCCCCTTTTTTTGATTTTCCCCGGGGGAAATTTTTTTTTTTCCTTTTTTTTTTTTTTTTTCCCAAAAAAAAATTAAGGGGGTTTTTTAAAAATTTTTTTAAAAAAAAAAAAAAAAAAAATTTGGGGCCCCCAAAAAAAAAGGGGGAAAAAAAAGGAAAACCCAAAAAAACCAAAATTTTTTTTTTTGGGGGGGTTTTTTTTTTTTCCCCCCCCGGGTTTTTTCCCCCCCCCTTTTTTTAAAGCATTGGGGGTTTTTTCCCGGGCCCAACCCGGGTTTTTTTTCCCCCCCTTTTTTAAAAAATTTTTTAAAAAATTTAAAACGGGGAAAACCTTTTTTTTTTTAAAATGGTTTTTTGGGGGGGGGGGGCTGGGGTTAAAGGGGTTTAAAAATTTTTTGAATTTTTTTGTTTTTTTGGGGGAAAAAATTTTTTTAAAAAATTTTTTTTTTTTTAAAATTTTTAAAAAATTTTTTTTTTTTTCCCCTAAAAATTTTAAAAAAGGGTTTTTAAATTTCCCCCTTTTTGGGTTTTTTTGGGGTTTTTTCCCCTTTTCCCTTTGCCCAAAAAAAAAAAAAAATGAATTAAAAAAAATTCCGGGGTTTTAAAAACCCCCCCCCTTTTTGGGGGGGCCCCCCGGGGGGGGGGGGGGGGTTTTTTTTTAAAGGGGCCCCCCCCCGGTTTTAAAAACCCCCCCCTTTTTTCCCCCCGGGCCCCCGGGGCCCCCTTTTTTTTTTTTTTAAAAAAAAAAAAAAAACAAAAAAAAATTGGGGGGAAAAAAAAAGGGGGGGGGGGTTTTTTTTCCCCCCCAAAAAAGTTCTTGGGGGCCCCCGGGGAAAAGGCCCCTTTTTTTTCCCCCCCCCCAAAAACCCCCCCCAACTTCCGGTTTTTTTGGTTTTTCCCCCCCCCTTTTAAAAAACCCCCCCCAAAAACCCCCAAAAAAAAACCCAAAAACCCGGGAAAAAAAATTCAACCCCCTTTTTCCCCAAAAAATTTTTTTTTTAAAATTTTCCGGGGCCCAAAATTTTTTTTTTGGTTTTAAAAATTTTTTTTTTTAAAAAAAAAAGGGGCCCCAAATTTTTAAAAAAAAAATTTTTCCCTTTCTTCCCCAAAAACCCTTTTTAAAAAAAAAAAAACCCCCCTTTTTGGTTTTTTGGGGGAAAAATTTTTTTTTTAAAAAAAAGGGGGGGGGGGGGGTTTTTTTTTGGGGGGGGTTTTTTTTTTCCCAAAATTTTTTTTTTTTTGGGGGCCCCTTTTTTAAAAATTAAAAAACCCCCCTTTTCCCCCTTTTTTCCCGGGGGGGGGTTGTTTGGGGGAAAAAGGGGCCCCCGGGCCCCGGGGGGGGGGAAAAAAAAGGGGGGGGAAAGGGGTTTTTTTTGGGGGGAAAAAAAAAACCCCCCAAAACCCCCTTAAAAAAAATTTGGAAAAAAAAAAAAAATTTAAAAGGAAAGAAAACCCCCCCCGGGGGGGGCCCCTAAAATTTTTTTTTTTTACAAAAAAAATTTTTAAAAAAAACCAAAAAGGGAAAAAAAAAAGAAAAAAAATTTAAAATTTTTTTTTAAAAAAAAAAAAGAAAAAAAAAAAAAACCCCCCCCCCCCCCTTTTTTTTTTTTTTTTTTCCAAAATTTTTTGGGGGTTTTTTTTTTCCCGTTTTCCCCCCCCCCTTGGGGGGGCCCCCGGGGGGGGGGTTTCCCGAAGGGGGGGCCCAAGGGGTTTTTTCCCCCCCAAAAAAAAGGTTTTCCCCCTTTAAAATTTTAATTTTAAAAGGGGCAGGGGGGCCCCCCCCCTTTAAAAAAAAGGTTTGGGGGGGCCCCCTTTTTTTCCCCTTTTTTTTCCCCCAATTTTTTAATTTTTTCCCCGGGGGGGCCAAAAAGGGGGGGAACCCCCCTTTTTTTGGGGGTTTTAAAAAAGGGGGGGTTTTTTTTTTTAAAATTTTTTTTTTTTTTTTTTTTTCTTTTTTTTTTTTTTTTTTTTTTTTTTTCCCCCCCCCCTTTTTTTTTTTTTTTTCCCCCCCCCCTTTTTTAAAAACCCCTTTTTTTTCCCTTTGGGGCCCAAAAAAAAAAAACCCAAGGGGGGGGGGAAAAAAAAAAAAAATTAAAACCCCCCGGGGGGGAAAAAAAAATTTTCCCCCCCCCCCAAAAAAAATTTTTTTGGGGGGGGGAAAAAAAAAAAGGGGGGGCCCGGGGGGGGGTTTTTTCTTTTCCCCCCCCGGGGGGCCCCCCGGGGGGGGGGGTTGGGCCCCGGTTTGGCCCCTTTTTTTTTGGGGTTTTTGGGGCCCCCCGGGGTTTTAATTTTGGGGGGGGTTTTTAAAAAATTTTTTTTTTTTCCCAAACCCCCCGGGTTTTGTATTTTTTTTTTGTTTCCCCCGGGGCCCCCCTTTTTTTTTTTTTCCCCCGGGTTTTAAAAAATTTTTCCCCCTTTTTTTTTAAAATTTTTTTTTTAACCCCCAATTTTAAAATTTTTTTTTCCAAAAAGGGGCCCAAAAATTTTTTTTAAAAAATTTTTTTCCCCCCTTTTAAAACCCCCCGGGGGGGAAAACCCCCCCCCGGGGGGGCCCCCGGGGGGGGGGAAAAATTTTTCCGGGGGGTTTTTTCCCCCCAAAAGTTTTTTTGGGGATTTTTGGGCCTTTGGGATTAAAAGGTTTTTTTTTTTTTTTTTCCCCCCCCCCAAAAAATTTAAAAAAAAAAAAAAATTTTTTATTTTTGGAAAACCCCCCCAAAATTAAAAATTTTTAAATTTTCCCCTTTTAAAAAAAAAAAAACCCCCCTTTTTTAAAAAAAACAAATTTTTAAAAAGGGAAAAAAAAAAACAAAACCCAAAAAAAAAAAAAAAAAAAAAATTTTTTTTTTAAAAAAAAGCCCAAAAGGGGGGGAAAAAAATAAAAATTTTTTTTAAAAAAAAAAAGAAAGGGGGGAAAAGAAAAAAATTTTTTTAAAAAAAAGGGTTTAAAAGGGGAAAAAAAAAAAAACCCCCCCAAAAAAAAAAAGGGGGGGTAAAAATTTTTAAAAAAATTGGAAAGGGGGGGGGGGGGGTTTTTTTTTTGGGGGAAAACCCCCTTTTTTTTAAAAAAAAAAAAAAGGGGGGAAAAATTTTTGGTTTCCCCTTTTAAAAAAAGGTTCAAAGGGGAAAAAGGGGGGAAAAATGATTTTTGGGGGGTTCCCTTTTCTTTTGGGGCAGGGGGAAGGGGCCCCCTTTTTTTTTCCCCGGGAAAAGGGGGAAAGGGGGGGAACCCCCTTTTTTTTTTTTTTAAAATTTAAAAACCCGGGGGGGGTTTTTCGGGAAAAAAAATTTTTAAAGGAATTTTAAAAAAAACCCCAAACCCGGCCAAAACCGGGGAAAAAAAAAAATTTTTAAAGGGGTTTTAAAAAAAAAAAGGGGGGAAAAAAAAAAATTTTAAACCCCCAAAAAATTGGGGGGGTTTTAAAAAAATTTAAAATTTTGGAAAAATTAAACCCCGGGGGGGTTTTTTAAATTTTTTTTTTTAAAATTTTTTTTTGGGGAAAAAAGGGGGGGGGGGGTTTTAAAAAGGGAATTTTTTTTTTCCCGGTTTGGGGGTTTGGGCCCCTTTAAAAAAAACCAAAAGGGGGGCCGGTTTTGGGGGGCGGGGGGGGGATGGTTGGAGGAAAAAAGGGGGGGGGCCCCGGAAGGGGGGGAAAAAAAAGGGGGGGGGAAAAATTTTTTTTTAATTGGAAAGGGGGGGAAAGGGTTTTTTAAAAAAAGGGGGGGGGGCCCGGGAAAAAAAGGGGGGGTTTTAAAAAAAAAAATTTTTTTTAAAAAACCTTTTTTGGGGGGGGGGGGGAAAAAAAAATTTTTTTTTTTAAAAAAAAACCCCCCCAAAAAAAATAAAGGGCCCCCGGGGGTTTTTGGGGTTTTTTTCCCCCCCGGGGGGGGTTTTTTAAAAAAACCCAAAAATTTTAAAAAATTTTAAAAACCGGGGTTAAACCCCCGGGTTTTTTTTTGTTAAATTTTAAGAAAAATTTTTTTTTTTTTTTTTTTTTTAAATTTTTTTAAAAAAAGGGGGGGGTTTTTTTTTTTTGGTCCTTTTTTTTTTTTTTTAAACCCCTTTTGGGGGGGCTGGGAAATTTTTTAAAAAAAAAAAAGGGGGGAAAAAAAAAAAAAAAAATTTTTAAAACCCCCCCCGGGTTTTTGGGAAAAAAAAAAAAAAAACCCCAAAAAAAAAATTTAAAAGGGGAAAAAAAATTTTGGGGGGTTTTTTTTTTTTCCCCCTTTTTCCCTTTTCCCCCCCTTAAATTAAAAAAATTTTTTTTTTTAAAAAAAAAAAAATTTTTTTTTTAAAAAAAATTTTTTTAAAAAAATTTTTTAAAAAAATTTTTTTTTTTTTTTTTTTTAAAAAATTTTTTAAAAAAAAAAATTTTTTAAATTAAAAAGGGGGGAAAAAAAAAATTTTTTTTTTTTTTTGGGGAAAAAATTAAACCAAAAACCCTTTTTTTTTTTTTTTTTTTAAAAAAATTTTTTTAAAATTTTTGGGGTTTTTTTTTCCCCCTTTTTTTAAAAGGGTTTTAAAAAAATTTTTTTTAAAAAAGGAAAAAAAAAAAAACCCAAAAAGGGGGGTTTAAAAAAAAACCCCAAAAAGGGGGGAAAAAAAGGGGGAAAGGGGAGGGGGGAAAAAAAAAATTTTTTTTCCCCGGGCCCGGGGGTTGGGGAAAAATTAAAAAAACCCCCCGGGGCCCCCCCCCCCCCCCCCCCCCCCGGGGGCCCCCCCCCCCAACCTTTTAAAAAAAAAAAGTTAAAAAAAATGTTTTTTAAAAAAACCCCCCTTTCCCCTTTAAAAAAAAAAAAAGTTTGGTTAAAAAAAAAAAACCCTTTGGAAAAAATTTTTCCCCCCCCCCCCCAAAAAACTTTTTTTAAAAAATTTTTTTTTTAAAAAAAAACTTTTAAAAAAAAATTTTTTTTTTTTAAAAAAAAAACCCCCAAAAAAAAAACCAAACCCCAAAAAAAAAATTTTTTTTTGGGGTTTTTGGGGTTTTTTGCCTTTGGACCAAAATTTTTAAATGGAAAAGAAAAAACCCCAAAAACCAAAAAAGGGGGGATTTGTTTAAAAACCCCCCTTTTTGGGGCTTGGTGCTTAAAAGGGGGGCCCCCCCAAAAAAAAATTTTTTTGGAAAATTTAAAAAAAAATAAAAATTTTTTGGGGTTTTTTTAAACCTTGGAAAACCCCGGGGGGGTTTTCCCAAAAATTTTAAAAAAAATTAAACCCTTTTGGGGAAAAGGGAAAAAAAATTTTTTTTAAAAATTTAAAACCTTTTTTTGGGGAAAAACCCCCCCAAAAAACCAAGGGGGGGTTTTTTCCTTTTTTTTTGGTTTTTTTTTTAAATTTTTAAAAAAAATTTTAAAATTTTTTTAAATTTGGAAAAAAAAAGGAAAATTTTTTGGGGGAAAAAATTTTTTCCCCCCCCAAAAAAAAAAAAAAACAAAAAAAAAAACCCCTTTAAAAATTAAATTTTTTAAAAAAAGCCCCAAAAAAAAATTTTAAAAGGCCCCCCCAAAAAAAAGAAGGGAAAAAAAAAACCCCTTTTTAAATTTTTCCCCCCTTTTTTTTTTTTCCCCCTTTTGGGGGTTTTTTTTTGGGGGGGGTTTTTTTTAAAAAAAAAAATTTTTGTTTTTTTCCCGGGGGGGGCCCCCTCGGCGGCCCGGGGCCCCGGGGGTTTTTTGGGGGGGGGTGGGGGAAAAAAAAAGGGGGAAAAACCCTTTTTTTTTTTGGGGGGGGGGGGGAAAATTTTTTCCAAAAGGGGTTTGGGTTTTTAAAATTTTTTTTTTTGGAAAAATTTTAAAATTTTTAATTAAAAAAGAAAAAAAAATTTTTTTTTTTTAAAAAAATTTTTTGGGGGGTTAAAATTAAAAAAAAAAAAAAAAATTTTTTTTTGGGGGTTTTAATTTTTTTTTAAAAAAAAAAAGGGGGTTTAAAATTTTTTAAAAAAAAGGGGGGGGGGGTTTTTTTTTTTTTTTTTTTTTTTTTAAATTTAAAAAAAAGGGAAAAAAAAACCCCCCCCTTTTTTTTACTTTACATATTAAAGAATAGAAAAATGAAAGACACAATTATAAAACAAAATAAATCAACATTAACATCGAATAAGAGTAAGGTTCAATGGCCAGGGGGGACAGAAAAAACAGAAAAACTCCAGACGGCTGGAGAAAAAATAAAATCTGTAGGGATTCCAGACCATGAGACCGCCCAGTCCCCTCTGGGCATTCTACCTAACATAAATGAAACAGTCCTCTTTGGATTTAGGATTCTCACGGAAGGGCTTGGTGATGATGATGGTCACGTAGACTTCTGCCTTTAATCCATCCATCATTGTTGGAGCATCATGAAGCTTTGAGTAGGTGGAGGTGGCGCAGGCCACCACCACAAAGAAACCGGAAAAAGAAACAGAAAAGAGAGTAGGGGTCAGTACCGATTTTAGAGCCACCATGAATAGTTATTTTGAGGAGATTAAACATATAGAGTATCAGGATTGAGTTAAATTACGATTAAAATGAAGTTATAAAAAGGCCATGTTACAGTGTTTTGTTACGGGAAAATGGTTCAAGGGATTAGAACATAAGTAGGCAAAGAATCAGAGAGAAGAGGTCCAATACTTCTATTTTGTTTACTTAATCAATTATAACATTTAAATACATATGAATGGGTTATAGAAATAAAGAGACAAACTTATACATACAATAACATACATACATACAGTAACATACATCAAAAGACCCAGAGCCATCATCCCAGACCAGTAGACTGAGGGGGCCCGCTTGTCAGTCTTGTCAAAGGATCAACCCTTTTAGCCTTTCATTTACCGGGCGGTGCGCGCTGTCCCCACGGTTGAGCCTCCAAAGAAACTGAGGGCGAAACCTTCCCTTATATACTAATTGAGCGTCCTTGCCCAAAGCGCTTACGTGTAAGCAGTGTATACAGAAGTGATTAGTTTCAGCACACACACCTTTCCACGGACGCGTGTTGTTTTGCACTTGGTCCTGATGATGACGACACCTGGTACCAGGAGGCACACAAAAATAAGAATTGCGTAGTGAAGCCCCTTGAAGTGAAAAACAAGTCAGCATAACCCTCTGGCCATATTCCCAGTACTTTTCCTTCTTGAAGCTGGTTTTTGCGCTGAGCGACCAACGCCCATCTGCTCTCTTGATCCCCCCCTCTCTTTAGAAAAATCCTTCCATTACATTCGGCCCCTCGCTCAGCAAACCCAGCGCTCTTGCCCTTCTTGTTCTGATTGCAATTTTTCGTAAAGCACAAAATACATAACAGTTAAATATAGTCATTAAAGCAATAATAATAACACAATTGTCCATAATAAATGCTTTTTCTTCGCTTGGAGAAATATTTTTCCAGTGAAATTACAATTTTTCTTCAACCCAGGTACTTTGCGCACCGTAGAGGGTCACCTCCTGGGGAGCGGTTACTAGCACTTCACCCAAGGAGTTTCTTCTGATTTGGTATTTCATCATCCACATTGTCATTAAGAAAAGAATAAGAATCTTTAACTGAAGGTGTCCATGGTTCAAGAAATTGGGTGCACACCTGTTTGACAGCAACTCTAGTAATAACTAATTAGGAAACTAGTAATAAGCAACAACATACTATTAAGAGAGTAATTTCTGCTTCACTAACATGAACCCCCATGATACCCAGGTTCAAATAAAGTTAATACCAATTAATATTATTGGTGATGATACAGATGGCATAAATATTTATCTTAAATAACTCAAAAGTTCTCAGTTTTAGGTTGCCACCGCTGTGCACAATGATAATCGGAGATAAAGTCCTTGCACACCTCACCATGCTCACATCTTAATACACTCATTCATAAAATTGCCCAAATATACACCCAGCTGTGGTCTCAACCTTGAACCACCTTTATCACATTAATTCAGCCATCTTGTGGACAGTAGGTGTCAATCCTCCCTTCGGAAGATGTCAGCACTACTTCCAAAATGCAAATCACTGGGTCATTTTTGAGGTCACATTCATTTCAATTTCAATTTCAAGGGTTGTACCCAAGCTTATTCATATCTTCAGAGATCTTCAAACTTCATTTGGGCTTTTTAATTCACGGACCTCACACTCTGTATGTATAGGACACTCCATCTCCTATGGGCCAAATTATTACTTCATTTCACTGATTTCCATAACATATACTCATCAAGCCATGATGTTAATCATTTGACCTGTATCACCATCAACATGCTAGCCTAAACTGTTTTATCCTCTTCTAAAAGCTATAGATGTCCTGACCTATAGTATGTGTCCCTTATCCCCAAAGTACTAGTCATGTGTGTCATCCCATATGCTTACTATTATTCTTTTCAATTAATTAAATGTAAAGTTCTACATTATTTGCTATAACACTACAATCAATAACCTAGAATATCTAAACTGGACTGACCCTGACTAGTAATAGTGCATTGTCCCTTCAATGACAATCACTTAACAATCTCTAATAGATCCCTTATGTTAGATTAGATTCAATTCTGATTAACTTTACAAATAACCAAATCATTGGTCCTTAAAGGTGACTTATTATCTCATACAAAATATCAGAAGGCATATCAAAACATTCATCTAAAAATACAAATTATATAGTATTCCCATTAATACAAACATTCATTAAATACATATTATTTGGGAATCCCTATATTCTGCTTTGTCTACAAATAATTAGCTTTCCTTCTATATCTTTCACAGTTCAAATACTTTTAACCCAAAAGATGTTGCCATTTGTCAAACAAGTGGACAGTCAAAGCAGGCTCCAGCAAGAACATTGAGCCCTGCAGAGTAAAAGTGTGACAGATTTTCTTCTCTAATAAGGACCAAAGCAGGTGTTGGGGTCCAACATCCCAAGCAAAAAGGACCCAAGTAGGCAGATGTCATCTATGATTCGGAATCCACGATGATCTTTTGGGCTCAAACATCACCAGCATAGTTGAGCTCTTGGCAGCAGGTATCCATGATGTCTGGAACTGGAATCGAAGTGCGTTGTCCAGTAGTCAGCTGATCGATGGCCTGATTCATGACTTGATTCCCTCTTTGGTATGGCTGGGTTCTCCTTGGAGTCAGATAATTAGTTTATCTGCAGACCTTTATCACAGCCCAATCTCTGGTTCAACTTCAAATGCTGTCATCTACGATGCACTAGGAAAAAACAGCTTTCACCTGCAGACGTAAAGACTTAAAAACGCTCATTTAAATAGTCAGCATATTAATTCTTCATCGGTAGCTACTTATGGATCCAAAAAACAATATGTCATAAGATGTCAGATCTGTTTCGTTGGGGGTACCCCTATTAAAAATATTGCTAGCAGTGAAACAAACGGTCAGTTCAATCCAGTCTGTGCTTGTCTGAGTCAATTTGTCTTTAAACAGTCAGAGTAAAAATTTAGATTGATAAGCACAAAGTTCAAGTCCTCCTTTATAGCTGTTTCCAGTTTGGCTGCGGTTGCAATTTCCACTCAATTAAAAAAAACATGTCCCAAGTCATTATTAAAATAAAGTCAATCAATGTATTACAAAAGGAAAAGTACTCAATAATAAATCATTACAAAAATTGGTCCCAATAATATTGACATAATATTCAAATTATCTGCATTTGTTCCAAGATTTAAACTGGTTTCAAAATGTAAAATTTAAACAAAATTAAACACAACATATCAAGCAGAGTCAAGAAAGAAATCCACAATCTAGACGGGTAAATTCTTAATCTTTTCCTTGGTGACATTAAATAACAAAAAGGTTAGGCTCCACACTTCTTCCCCCATGTATCTAATCACAAACCATTGTTCAGTTATGCAAAGTCCTAAAACATTTTTCTTTTTACACAAGGTGTTCATTTTAAAGTTTCTATACATGTATAAAAGTGAGCCTTCCATTAGTTTTGTTGTGATCCCAGTATTCCACTGTATTTCACACAAACATGTCAATATTACACACAAAGGAAATGAGGAAAGAAATCAATATATCAAAATGCCCTATAATGCAAAATGTGTCTTTATTTATTTACTATAAAGCCCTCTAAGAAATGTGCACATTTCTACCCATATTTAGAATGAAGAACCCACTTGTTTATCAGGTAAACTAAGAAAATACTTCAAATCTACTTCAATTATATACACTGATTTTCTTTTCCCCATAACCTTCTGTCAAAGACAGTTGATCTTGCACATTCTTTCATTGTTATCTTCCAGATGTTTTATTACACGTCTTTCAGAATGTTGACTCCAAAGAGCGCAGTCTGTTTTCCTCTTAGTTAACTCTCCTTATTCCCTTTCTTTCACTTACAGTTTGGCATTGGCTGTTTTTATACTGCCACATGCCATTCTTCATACCCATTGTCGCATTTGACCATCACCAAACAAATGCACACCATATTGTCACTTACACTTACCTTCATTACCACATACAAGTAACCCTCACATTATAGCAGCTTTCCTTGTGCTCTGCCTCCAATATACAGTAAATTTTGTTTTCTAAGCAGCACTAATCAACATAGGCTTTGAAAGGAGTATTACCAATAACCTGCTTCATTTTGGTAAAAGAATGTCTCCTTCAATCGAAATTTACTCATTTTAATTAAAATCCTCCCTTTTATCAGAGTCTGGCCAGTACTCAAATAAAAGGAGTGCTCATATAATATGCTTAATCTGGAGACCTTTTTACACCACCTGTTCAAATCTTTTTTTTTAAATTTAGAATTAAGAGCTCTTTTAATTTCAACATTTACATTCACAATAATACCAATTATTTAATTCTTGCAAACAACACATATTTTTACACATTCTTTTAAGCACACTGAAACCTATTTAACATACACACACATAGGGATCCCTCTAATACACTATATAACATACACAAAATCACCCAAAACCATTGTTTTAACACATTCAACTTTACCTCAGTTTTGTTACTTATTATCACTTATTACTAAAAGTGATTGCATTCTTCATTTTATCAAATGTTACTCATACTCACATTTATTTTAACCCATATTTACTCAGAGCTCTGGACGTTTATATGCACACGGCAGCTTCAGCAAATCATAGTTGAACTACATTACCCAGAAGTCTCCATGTTTTTGCTTTCTTACTCCCAAACACACGTACGCACCCACAGAACAAACAACAGGTACGCTCACACATTTTTAGCACAAACATATTTACACACACACACAGAACAATTAATGCTCAGGCATACACATAGTATACAGGCACACACATTGAATAAGTTCAGCACAGACATATTCATATACACAAACATTAGCGAGCGCCAGGTACCTTTGATGTTAAATACAGTGCACTTTTTCTTTTTCGCGCATTATATTCTTCTCAACGCTTGTTATTCTTTTTGGTGCTATCCTCCTACATTTTTCTGAAGGCTGCTTTACTTATCAGACTATAATATAAAACAGCCTCTCATGACGTTAACGGATGTTAACTCTAACACGATTCTACTCAGCTCGAAACGGCGCTGGTTTCTAGATCAAGGAGACTCCATTGGCGAAATGACTCGGCGACAACGAGGAATTGCTTCCGTGGCGATCCATTCCTGCGCCAATTTGGGCAAATCCAACTATCAAGAAATCACGCGGTACGATACTACAGCAAGACGGCACTCTCGTCAAAAAGACTAAACTGTCATTGAGAATATTAACTCAAAACAAACAACATGTAAGCTTCAACATAAATCACAAATAAACTCGAATCATGGCATAAGTGCTAACTACTGCGCCACCACACACTATAACACTGAGCGATCGTTGCTTATTCTATATGGCATTCTCTTTATACATTGCTACGTGTACTGCTAGCTGCTCGCAAATTTTTCCATTTGCATTTTCTTAATCTCCCTTTTTCGTCTACCAAGCTGTCCAGACATCTAACTGCCGTTAGTAAAACCCACCCCCGTGTCTGCAAGCCCGTTATGGGTTCTTTTGCAGACACTTGACATTTCTTAAGCGCAGCTCGTACATTCACTGGTGTTGGGGGGCCTAAACTTTGCCAATATTGTGCTAATCCCCCCCCATGTCTCAATTCTCTAGCGCAGTCTTCCCATACCGTTTCCTCCCAGCCGGGAAGAGGTAAAGGAACCGTGCCAGGGTTTTATCCTTTTTCTAGACATCTCTGATTTCTTTTGCCTCACTCAATAGTTCAATATTTTACCAGATTCCCCAAAATCCTGCAAGTGACGCCAAAATGTTTTGTTACGGGAAAATGGTTCAAGGGATTAGAACATAAGTAGGCAAAGAATCAGAGAGAAGAGGTCCAATACTTCTATTTTGTTTACTTAATCAATTATAACATTTAAATACATATGAATGGGTTATAGAAATAAAGAGACAAACTTATACTTACAATAACATACATACATACAGTAACATACATCAAAAGACCCAGAGCCATCATCCCAGACCAGTAGACTGAGGGGGCCCGCTTGTCAGTCTTGTCAAAGGATCAACCCTTTTAGCCTTTCATTTACCGGGCGGTGCGCGCTGTCCCCACGGTTGAGCCTCCAAAGAAACTGAGGGCGGAACCTTCCCTTATATACTAATTGAGCGCCCTTGCCCAAAGCGGCTCACGTGTAAGCAGTGTATACAGAAGTGATTAGTTTCAGCACACACACCTTTCCACGGACGCGGTGTTGTTTTGCACTTGGTCCTGATGATGACGACACCTGGTACCAGGAGGCACACAAAAATAAGAATTGCGTAGTGAAGCCCCTTGAAGTGAAAAACAAGTCAGCATGACCCTCTGGCCATATTCCCAGTACTTTTCCTTCTTGAAGCTGGTTTTTGCGCTGAGCGACCAACGCCCATCTGCTCTCTTGATCCCCCCCTCTCTTTAAAAAAATCCTTCCATTACATACAGTAATGTGTTTTCAGCAGTGTTTTAAAGTGCTCTACTGTATCAGCCTGGCGAATTCCTATTGGCAGGCTATTCCAGATTTTAGGTGCATAGCAGCAGAAGGCCGCCTCACCACTTCTTTTAAGTTTTGTTCTTGGAATTCTAAGGAGACACTCATTTGAGGATCTGAGGTTACGATTTGGAATATAAGGTGTCAGACATTCCGATATATAAGATGGGGCGAGATTATTTAAGGCTTTATAAACCATAAGCAGAATTTTAAAGTCAATTCTGAATGACACAGGTGACCAGTGTAGTGACGCTCAGACTGGTGTGATGTGTTCAGATTTTCTTTTCCTAGTTAGGATTCTAGCAGCTCCATTCTGCACTCGTTGCAAGTGATTTATATCTTTTTTGGGTAGTCCTGAGAGGAGTGCATTACAGTAATCTAGTCGACTGAAAACAAACGCGTGAACTAATTTCTCAGCATCTTTCAGTGATATAAGAGGTCTAACTTTACTTATGTTTCTTAAGTGAAAAATGCTGTCCTAGTGATCTGATTAATATGTGATTTAAAATTCAGATTACAGTCAACAATCACCCCTAAGCTTTTTACCTCCGTCTTGACTTTTAATCCTAATGTATCCAGTTTATTTCTAATAGCCTCATTGTATCCATTATTGCTGATCACTAAGATTTCAGTTTTCTCTTTATTTAACTTGAGAAAATTACTATTCATCCATTCTGAGATACTAGTCAGACATTCTGTTAGTGAATCAATAGAGTCGGGGTCATCAGGTGCTATTGATAAGTACAGCTGTGTGTCATCAGCATAGCTGTGGTAGCTCACGTTGTGCCCTGAGATAATCTGACCTAACGGAAGCATGTAGATTGAGAATAACAGCGGACCCAGGATAGAGCCTTGTGGAACACCATATCGGATATCATGTGTCTTCGAGTTGTAATTACCACAACTAACAAAAATTTTCTCCCTGTCAGGTAGGATTCAAACCAATTTAAGACCCTGCCAGAGAGGCCCACCCATTGACTAAGGCGATTTCTAAGAATGTTGTGATCAATGGTGTCAAATGCAGCACTCAGATCTAAGAGGATGAGAACAGATAAATGGCCTCTGTCTGCATTTTCCCAAGTCATTTACTACTTTAACGAGTGCAGTTTCTGTGCTGTGATTTGTTCTAAAACCCGACTGAAATTTATCAAGAATAGCAGGTTTATTGAGGTGGTCATTTAACTGCATAATGACTGCCTTCTCCAGAACTTTACTTAAGAAAGGCAGGTTAGAGATGGGTCTAAAATTTTCAAGAGCTAAGGGGTCGAGATTATGTTTCTTAAGTAGGTGTTTAATTACAGCAGTCTTAAGACAGTCTGGGAAGACCCCAGTATCTAGTGACGAATTTACTATGTCCAGAATATTATCAATTAGCACGCCTGATACTTCTTTGAAAAACCTTGTTGGTATCGGGTCAAGGACGAGGTGGAGGGTTTTAATTGAGAGATTATTTTCTTTAAATCAGGTAAATCTATCCTAGTGAAAGAGTTGAATTTGTTTATAACAGAATGCTGGGGTTTAGGAGGATCCTTGGTGTTGAAGGGATATACTATGTTATTTCTAATATCATTAATTTTTTGATTGAGAAATACAGCGACAGCCTCACAGGTTTCACTGGAAGCACTTAGGAGGCATTCCTTTGAGTTACCTGGTTTAGTAGGCGATCAATTGTTGAAAATAAGACTCTGGGATTACTAGCATTGTTATTTATAATCTTGGAGAAATAGCAGCGTCTCTCAAGGCGGACAGTGTTATTGTATTCTGTTATTTTGACTTTTAATATTTCATGGTGGATAGTAAGTTTAGTCTTCCTCCATTGACGCTCAGCTCTACGGCATGTTCTCTTTAAATCAGACACTCTTTGGGTCTTCCATGGTATAACAATGCTAGAAGATTTTTTCACTGTCTTTTCAGGTGCAACTCTGTCAACAGCAGCTCTCACTTTAGTATTAAATCTTTCCACCTTACTATTTACATTGTCCTCACTATTATAGCTGGCACTATAAACGGACTGATTGCTTAAAATGTTTGTAAGTTTTAAAGCTGCTGCCGAATCAAAGAAGCGTTTTTTAACAATATGCTTCTCATGAGTGTTTTTTATCATTATTTCTATATTAAAAAGTAGAAGAAAATGGTCTGATAGACCAATATCAATGATCTGTTTTATATCAACTTTCAGTCCTTTAGTAATCACTAAGTCTAATGTATGACCTGCTTTATGTGTAGGCTGATTTATGAGTTGTCTCAAATCAAAAGAATCCAGGAGGTTCATAAATTCTTTTACTTTTAGATCACACTGATTATCTATATGAAAATTAAAGTCGCCAACTATTAGGAGTGTGTCATAGTTAGTAATTAAAATTGACATTAAGTCAGAGAATTCCTCAAAAAACGACGCGTTATATTTAGGAGGTCTATACACGGATAATACTAGAACTTGAGAATCTCCATGGATAACAACGGCGAGATACTCAAAGGACTTGAACTTACCAAAACTGACATCTTTACATTTTAATCGGCTCGAGTAAATGTTAGCCAATCCGCCCCCCCTTTTTCCCTGGCGGTTTGCACGAGTAAAACTGTAATCCGGAGGCGCAGATTCGATTAAAACTGCCGCGGCATCCGAATTAAGCCACGTTTCATTTAGTGCAATAAGATCTATTTTTTTTATCACTAATAAGATCGTTGATAAAAACGTTTTGTTAGTTAAAGCTCTAACATTTAATAGTTCTATATTTAATGTTTCAGAGGTGCAGAGATGAGTACTATGTGCGTTATTGTTATTTGGAATAGGAACTAAATTATTATTATTAGCGCCGCTCTGTGTGCATTTTTTGTTTAATCTGTGATCTGTTTTTATAGTTTTAATACATTGTTCCTTTAAAATAGTGATTAATGTTAATGAAAATGGCCAGGAGGGGTCACTAGTGAGGTGAGTGTCAAATGCTTCGATACGATTTCCGACACAATTGCTTCAAACGTTTTGATGCTTCGTGAGGCTTCACTCCGCCCATCACTACTCTCAGTACAAGTCAAACCTGACGAGTGAAGTGTGTCGTAAAATATTTGACATGCGCAGAACAAATTCCGCGATCCAAGTTCAAGTCACGTGTCACTCTGGAAGCAAATCTGTCACTTGTGTGGAGATTTTAATGCACACAGTACTTTGTGGGGATGTGTAAATAATGATCAAAACGGGTATGTAATAGAAGAAATTTTAGATTGTAATGATTTTGTATGTTTAAATGATGGAAATATAACAAGATTAGATGTAATTAGAGGAAGAAATTCGGTAATAGATCTAACAATTGTTTCCAATAACTTGGCTGGGCAATGTGAATGGGAAGTTTTATATCAGAGTACTTTAGGAAGTGATCATTATCCCATAAAATGTTCAGTAGGGATAGAAATTGAGGAATATCATGAGGAGAATATGGCAAGATGGAAGCTTAAAGACGCAGATTGGGCTAAGTATAAAGAGGTTTGTGAAGTTAAAATGCTTAGTACGGAATTCAATTTTGATGAAGTAGAAGATGTAAATAATAAAATTAATACAATATTATGTAGTACAGCACAAGAGACGATAGGGAAGAGCAAAGGGGTTAGAATGAGAAAGGCTGTACCATGGTGGACAGAAAAATGTAGTGTAGCAATCAAAACTAGAAACAGAGCTTTAAGAAAAGTTAAAAAATCATACTCTTTTGATGACTTTATTAACTATAAGAGAACTCAGGCAGAGGTAAGGAAGGTAATAAGGATAACAAAAAGAAACTATTGGAGAAAGTTCTGTGATGAAATTGGTGTGAATATAGATATTAGTGATATGTGGAATATGATTAAGAAAATGGGTGGGAAGCAAATGAATAAAGGTATTCCAGTTTTAATACAAGAAGGTAAATACAAAATGACTAATACAGAAAAGGCAGAAGAGTTGGTAGAAACATTTGTTAAGGTTCACAGTGACAATAATATGTCAGATAGTATGAGAGTGCAAAGGGATCAAATTTTGAAAGACAACTCAAAAAGCACTGACTGGGAGTACATTGGACGCAGATTTTACTATGTATGAACTAAAACAGGTGCTACAGTGTTTGAAACATACATCTCGTGGGAAAGATGAAATCTGTTATGAAATGATAAAACACCTTTCTGATGTATCTCTAAATATTATTTTAAGGAGCTTTAATAAGATATGGGAGCTGGGAAAACTCCCTACGTCTTGGAAACACGGAGTGATAATTCCAGTTGCAAAGCCTGGTAAGGATCCCACAGTAGCATCTAATTATAGACCCATTGCGTTAACATCTAACTTATGTAAAGTAATGGAAAAGATGGTAGTAGCTCGACTAAATTACGTAATAGAAAGCAAAACCTTTTAAGTCATTATCAGAGTGGCCAATCATAGATTATGGCAGTATAGTTTATAGCTCAGCATCAGAATCTTTGCTCAAAAAAGTTAATGTTATTCAGTCTCAGGCATTAAGGATAGGAAGTGGGGCATTTCGAACATCGCCAGTCTCAGCAATGCAGGTGGAAATGGCAGAGATGCCATTAAAATTTAGGACAACTAAGTTAAAGATGGCATATTGGAATTCTGTAAGGGGGCATGCAGACACCCATCCAGTAAAAGAAGTACTCCAAAAATGTTGGGAACATGAATACACTAAGTACAGGAGTTTTGGGTGGAATGCAGATATGGAGGCCAAGAAAATAGGTATTGACTGTATAAAAACAAGCCCTACAGTAGTAATACCTGTTATACCTCCTTGGTTATATCAAATGCCGTTAGTAGATTTACAGGTGCGTGGTAAAATTAACGATAAGAATGAGTGTAGGACTAATGAGGAAATAGTAGAGCAATATTTGAAACAAAAATATTCCAATAGTATCCAAATATATACAGATGGATCAAAAATCCAGATTATGGGTCCACAGCAGCAGCGATATACATTCCATATTTCAAGCATAGTGTCTTGAAGAGGTTAAGTAATCATGTATCAGTATTTACAACAGAAATGATGGCAATTTTACTGGCAATGCAGTGGGTAGAGGAAACTCGGCCCATAAGTGTGGTTGTATGTTCAGACTCATATTCAGCCTTAAACAGTTTAAAAAGCGGGAACTCTACATCTAGACAGGATATTCTGTATGAAATTTTGCAGAATATTTATAGAATCAAACATATGGGAGTAAGGGTAGAATTTGTATGGATCCCTGCCCATGTAGGGATAGAAGGGAATGAGGAGGTGGATAAGTTGGCCAAAACAGCATTGAGAAGAGAGGAGGTTGAAATAGAAATTCCATTATGCAAATCAGAAATGAAAAGTATTATTAAAGCTGCAGTCATAAGATTATGGCAAGAGGACTGGAAAAACGAGTCAAAAGGAAGACACCTTTTTAACATCCAATCAAAAGTGGGGAAAGAAAGGAAGGCATACGGAAACAGAAGAGAAGACACAGTAATAACTAGGCTCCGTATAGGTCACTCCAATCTTAATTGTTCCCTCTACATGATGGGAAAAAATGAATCAGAGTGCTGCAGACATTGTGGAAGAACAGAAACAGTTGAGCATGTATTATTACGTTGTGATGCATATAGAATGGAAAGGAATCAGCTTGTTGGGAAACTAAGAGATCTGGAAATTAATGTCATCTCAGTCAAAGTTATATTTCAGAATGCAGAGAAAAAACCAAAGGTGTACGATCTTCTGTTAAAATATTTGAGAGATACAGGTTTAATTAACAGGATATAAGGTTTTTTTAAAGAAAATTTCCTTCCGCTTCTTGAGGTCTCACACTCCAACTCAGTAGGTGGCGGAAATGCACAATAAGTTGATTTGCCACCCGCCATTAAACCTAAAGAAGAAGAAGAAGAAATCTGTCACTTCCTGTGAATTCATCAAGATGGCGCGGTCTGTTCCTCTTATCATGTCTTCCTTTTTCTTGTTTTTTTTAGACTTCGGCTAGTGTCTTTTGCTCTTTTTAAAGCGGAGAATTTTTGCTGTGAAGCTGAAGGATTGTTTGTCATCTGTCCCTGGCACCTGTTAAAACGGATTAACGAGTGGCAGATCACTAGCAAACGAGACTTTTACACTAAAGGACTTCTTCACGGAGAGAAATGTGGGCTTTTTCATTTCAGCGGAGACGTGTGCGGCTGCAAGTCGAGGTGAGTTCTGCTTGTAACGTTTTTAATCCCCCAGGCTCGATCTGTAGTCGCTACTGTTTTTAAATACATTTTCATCTTGGTGTCTATGGCCTGATGTTTTCTGAAGCTTTGGCTCGGATTACGTGGACGCGGTGCTCGCCTGGACACTGTGCATGTTTGATCGCAGATTTGACCACTAGAGGGTGGCCATCGCCTTAGTACCGGGGGCTTTCATATCCAGGTCTGTTGTCCTGTAAGTCACTGCTAAGGGACTTTGTAGATCGCAGTGATTGTTGACGGTCGCATATCGGACTTTGTTTTATTTCGGGGTTTTAATGTTTGTACTCTTGACATGGGCGCCGGCAGGGGGGTGCAAGTAGGTGCACGTGCACCCCCCTAGCTTTTGAAAAAAAAGGAAATGGAGAAAAAAAATAAATCTTTCAATAATAAGAAAAAACGCGAAAAAATAGTTTTTATTTTAAATTTTTAAATTACAATTAGACGTTTACATTTTACAACTATACATAAACAATCATTCACTTTGTTTCTAAAAGAGCATCTCAAGCCTTCTTTTTTGTTGTCCAAACTTGTCTACAACTTTGTCGATAAATTTTGGACAATTATTTATTCTTTTTTTGTGTACACTAAGCATACATAATCCACTTAATCTATCGTCACTCATTGTAGATCGGTTCCAAGTTTTGACGCGCCGTAATGTGCTAAAAGATCTTTCAATACTGCAGGTTGTTGCAGGAAGTGTCATGCCAATCTTGAGTGCCTCGGAAACAGCCGGATAAAACGTCGTAGCCTCTTCAATTAAACTCATGCAATCGGTAATTTCGTTTGCAATGTTTTTATTTTTCCACATCTCATACCATGTGGTAGCATCAGATATAAAGTTTGGAAGAATATCACCATACAGACTGTTAATGTCTTCCAGAACTATTAAAAACGATGATTTATCCAATTTACTCATTTCTTTTGGGTGAAGTTGTAAAAGTGAAAATGCTTTCTCTTGTGTAAAAGAATACCGAATTTGTAGAGAAGATATTATAGAATCCAAATAAGGGATGAAAATGGACCTCCTAAAATATTCTTCTGTGTTTTCAGAAAGTAAATTCGATCTGTGAACTTGCCTTTTATTTAACCGTGGCTGTTTTAATTCAATGTCTAATTCTTCACAAATCGATTGTGCTTTTTTGAAAATCAATGAAAACTCTTCAGAAACATTGTCTCGATGGGATTGCAGCACATCTATTAATTGAATTATATGAGCAGTTACATCTTTAATGTTCATATTTACTTGCTGCAACTGATTGCACACAGGTTCGAGTTTAGCCGAATAAGTAGCAATTACTAAAAGCGTCAAAATGTAAGTTGGAGTTGTAATAGCAGTGAACAGCAAATGAGCCTTAACCTTTGTGTTTTTGTTCGCACTGTCCTCTGTAAGCTTTTCTAGCGCTTGGACAATTACCAAAAGTTCTCAGAAAATATTCTGATACTTTTATACTTTGCCGACCAACGTGTTTCACAAAACAGAGGAATATTAGGAATCAAAGATCGTCGTAAAGTGCTCTCTCTAAAAAAGTTGATTACTTCTTTAGTTGTGCCACTGGCATTTTGAACTTCTTTGACATTGTTCAAGTCATTAATGACGAGATTCAATATATGACTGGCACAATGAAAATACAAAGCCTTAGGGTGCTTGTCTCTGATAAGCTTCTGAACACCACCTTCTTTACCTGCCATCGTAGAACAACCGTCATAACCTTGACCGACAAGTCGCGACAAATCTAAATTACAATCATTCAGAAACTGAAGGATTGCTTCTGAGATTGATACTGCATCCAATTTGGTCAACAGAGTATAACCCAGAAATTCTTCGCACACTGTCAACTGCCCGTGCCTTCATCGCAACGCAAAAATCGCACACCAATGGATAGTTGTTTTGTCCCACTAATATCTGCAGTCTCATCAGCCAACACAGAAAAAACGGATGCTTTTTTAACCTCGCAGATTACCTGTTCTTTGAGAATATCTGCACAGGTTTGGATCAGCTCATTTTGAATCTGATGGGATATGTATAACGCATTTTTTGGTCCAGATTCCAAATGATTTTTTAAAACTTGATCACCTGATTGAATTCGGAAATGCAACATATCTGTAAAGACAGAACCTTGATCACTTTTTCCCCGAAGAGGAAGCTCATGCTGAGCAATAAATAAAACTGTTGAAGTAATTGACCGAAGCTTGTCTCTATTTTCTTCAATTTGTCTGTGGTATGTTGAATCCAGAATTTCACGAATACTGAGTTGTTGTTTTTTCATTATTTTCTGAAACTGGATGGAAGAAGCTATTGCATTGATGTGCCATTGGGAATTGGCGTGAGATTGTGCAACTTCATGAAATTTGTGAAATTTAAGACACGGGGAAAGGATAAATTGTTGCAGACCACGTTGAACTGGAGGTCGAAATAAGACGCAAACTCGACAAAAAGGTCCTCTTGCACTGGCTGAATATGCTAACCACGGATATGTCTTGAGCCATTCCAATCTGAAGAGACGTTTAGCTTCAGGGTTTGCATCTTTCTTGAAATCATACGTTTGACTAGGAGTCCAACATTCCTGCAGCAGCTTCAGACGAAGTTCGTCATCAATATGACAGTTGGTGTTTGTGTACAACCCGATATCGACGCGATTGGGATTGACATCCAACGAAGTTTCATCAGTGGTACTTTCTGATCCAATGCTAGTTTGATCGTGGCTTGTGCTGGTACTCGGGATAGGATCTGCAGTTGTACGTAAACCATCATCTAAATCATCGATCTTGCGCTTCTTGGTTGAAATTAAAAAACGTCTTATGTCACTCATAATAATATAGAACGGCGTACTTTTTTCTCTTAAAATAAATTTTCTTAAACTTTCTGAAAATAGAAGTTTGTTCACAGTAACGTCATATAATATTTTAGTTCCCTTATGAACATACCTTTATATTTATACCATGAGAAAAACCATACGGTTTAGAATATACTTTCGTTCGTTTGTTTATTTTGACACTCTTGTTTAACACTCACATTAACCACTTAAGGCATGCATGCCGTCGTGTGTGAGACGACCGGCGGCGGCTTATACTGTCCGATTTTCACGTGGTCGTGTATGACACGGTGGTTGCTCTTATAATATAAGAGCATACATATTATGTAACCAATCAACTGCATTTGCTTAAGACAACTGGGCGTGTCTTAAGCAAAAGGTAGTATCTAATTATAATTTGAAGCTTCGATAGTGGTATATTTTTGTCATTTGCATTCATTATTTTGTAATTATTACGTAAATAATAATATTTTGCATTCAGAGCGTGCTATTATTTGTGTATTGTTATTATATGTATAGGTGTATAGCTACAAAATGTATTTTCAAAATAATTATGCAAATGCGAAAAAAAATGTAAACTTTTTTTAAAATTTATAATTCCCCCAACCCCTTCTTTCTACGCCACTAATACTTTAAAACCCCGAAAAATAATTATATCTATTTTACCAACATACAAGTATATAGTGTACAGCTACAGTAGATCTCTTTTTACGCTGTGTATAGTTCGATTTATGGGAGAACAGTGCGCTTTAGAGAAAATATTTATCATAAAAGTTGTAGAACTTATCAATGTCTACAATTTTTATTTGAAATATTTTTCTCTAAAGTGTACTGTTCTCCCAGAAATCGGAACTATTAACCGGCGTAAAAAGAGGTCTAGCTGTATGTAAGTGCTTACAAAATTACATTAAAAACTTAAGGAAAAAAGCACTACGTATGCCACTGAATACATCAATAACATTTTTAACTATATTCCAGTGATCATATGATAACAAAAAAAAGTCGATGATTTTTTGTCAGAAAATTAAAAATTAGGTCATGCCTTAAGTGGTTAATCTATCTATGCAAAACTGACTGCTCTGTACTGTTCAGAGATAGCGACTGTATTGGCAGGGATTTAATGGGCACATACATATACAAAAAAAGTTTTTGTTGCGGGGAGCGTAGAAAGAAAAAAATCTCTTTATGCACCCCCCTGAATTAAATCCTGGCGGCGGTAATGACTCTTGAAGTACGTGACGTGCATTTCTCGGAGCCCTGCCTGTTTTAGCGGATTTGTCTCTTGTTTGTCACACAACCTGTAGAGTCGCCCTGTTGAACCCCCTACTGCCTCGCAGTTTCTGGTGCATTTACGGGCGTTGCTGACACCTTGTGAAAGGTCTTTTTCAGTTCATTTGGGTGAAGTGGCCTCTTCACACTCGACTACAATATAGGACCCCACGAGGTTCTGTCCTCATTACACAGGCGCCCTCTGTTTTTAAGAAGTATAATTTATCTTTCTACTGTTGTGTGGACGACACCCACGTTAATGTACCGCTTAGAGACAACTCCCTGGGCTGGGCTTGGCTTGCTGGGATGATGTAAAGAGCTGCATGTCGTCCCTTTAAATCAAAGTAAAAGTGAGATTGTGCTGTTTAGTCCATCAAGTGCGTCTGACACGCCTGTCACTGACTGAGGCCCCACTAGTCAAACATGGCGAGACATCTGCAAAGAGCCTGGGTGTCGTCCTCGACAAGAGTCTTAAAGTGATGAAGCAGATCAGGCTGCTTTTTACTATCTCATGTATAAAGTACATGGAAAGAATTGTAATGGTCCAGAAATTCAACGTCGAGAGTTTGATGAATTCTCAATGTTTTAGGCCTCTCTGAGTGTGTAAATACCATTTTTGGAATTGTGTGTGTGTGTGAACTCGATAACCTGAGTGCGCTTTCACTTGGCTCAACCAAATTGTGCAAATACGTGTGAGGCACACGATGTAGATTTCTGTCAACGTTTGAGCTGTTTGGGCCACCCAGAAGTGGTACATTGTTGTTCATGCAGCTGCAGAGTCTGATTTATTCAACTTTTCTTTTATAATTCTTAATGTGGTTTGATTTGTTGTTGATGGTTCTTTCATGTACATCATTTATAAATATAATCCTTGTCTTGTGGTTTACTCCTCAAATATCCATCCCCACATCTGAGAATACTAGAAAGTCTAGGGGAGACCACTCTTGATTTTTCCATTTAAGATTCCTTTCGCTGTTGAAGCCTTTTCTTTGTGTCTCTAATTTCTAAAACGTTCTTCAAGCTCTTGTTTCATCCCATCTTGCCTGTTGTAACTCCTGGTCCGGTGGTGTCGGTCAAGCTCTCCTCCCTCGCCTGTTGTTGGTCCAGAACTCGGCTCTTAACGGGTCCACATAAGCACATCACTCCTATTGTGGCTTCCTGTCAGTCGAGTTGAAACTTTGATTGCACACGTTTAGATGGTCCGACTCATCATCTGTCTGAGCTCCTTGTCTCTTATGCCCCCTCTTGCCACACATCACGGTGACATAAATGGGGTGATTGTGCTTTTCTGCTGACTGCTCTGTAATACCCTACAGCCTCAGTTAAGACCCCTCCATCCCTGTCGATTTGTAAATCTTTGCTGTAAACACATTTTTCCCTCCAGATTGTTCTCCCTCATAGTGTGTTTGTGATTTGTCTGTTTTTATTCCTTTCATTAAATTGTATCTGTCAGTCTTTGATTTTATGTATCGATCTTCATGTATACCAATTTGGAAACCTCTTCTGTGGCCTTCAGTGTGCTTCTGGTCCACAAAGAGAAGAGTTTGTCGAATTTGGCTCACAGCTTTAAGTCTGAGAGACGATTTCTGAACGTCGTTTTGGAGAATGTGCACAGAGTGACCCTGAGGAGAGTCCCAGTTCTTTAGGATTCCCGAGAGCGTTCCTGCGTGTGTTCAATTCACATTTCTCCAACGTTCTCTTTGCTTGTTCCCACTTACTTTGAGAGATGGGGTGCATGTGATGTCTCAGGACTGCGTGACCGTCTCCTGATTGGATTCAAGTCACTTGCAGGTATAAAATCTGCAGGTTCTTCTGTCCATCTCAGATGTCATCCCTTGATTTAGAGGTCTTTGTCCTTGCTTGAGTCCAGTTGGCTTTCCTTGCTTAAGAGGTCCGCAGAGGGGCTATCTGATGATGTCCAGGCAGATCCTGGCACAAGCTGGAGTTCAGTCACTTAGTTTGGAATGCAAGTGTGGAAAGGTGCAGCACATCACAAAGGCCTAGAAGAATGGGCAATGCCCACTTTGTCTTATAGTGCTAAGCACGTAATCCAGATCATCTGTGGATATCATTTAACAATGTCTTCTACACTTGTTATTATAAAGCATAATCTGAGATAAGTAGAAAGGAAAGAAAAGCTTTCAGTGCCATCGCTGTCATAAGAAGTGAAATGGCACAGACCTCCACACAATAACATGACTTTCAGGCTTTTTGACATCAGGCAAATACAATCTTCATGGCATTGGCACAGAGAAGAATATTTGAG
This sequence comes from Polypterus senegalus, assembly GCF_016835505.1. NCBI lineage: Eukaryota > Metazoa > Chordata > Cladistia > Polypteriformes > Polypteridae > Polypterus > Polypterus senegalus. The sequence continues at coordinate 79,602 of NW_024381454.1, forward strand.
GAATTCAGCTGTCTGTAAGTAGAAGAGCAGAATGCCAGTGAAGAAAGCCTGACTGACTGGCACATGAAGGTGTGGGCAGGAGTTGCAGGTGTCATTAGGACATAAGCAGAGCTGCTGTACTTGCATGTTGTCCACGTTTGTACTCTGATAATACAGCAGTGTGTCATCTGCAGTTTAGTGTCACAGGTGAGTTTTTTGTGTTTTATTTTGTTTTTGTTCCCATGAGTGCCCACTTATCGTCACAGTTCTCCATGTCTAGCTTTTTCCTGCAGCCTAAATGCACCTCACACGCAGTTTGGAGTTGGTGTAGGGCTGTGTCAGCGTGCAACCGCAAAAGAAACAAAGAGCTTAGTGGTTATTTATTTCCAGACTGTATAGGACAGAAGGTTAAAGACATGTGGGGCTGTTTAGCCTTCATCAGGTGTGCAACTGAAACACAAAGAGCAGGTGACATACATACGAGGGAACAAAGTCAGGGCAGAGGATAGGAGAGGGGAGAAGACCTCAAGGCAGAGATTAAAGAGTCATTTAGATCTGGAGAAATGTGTGAGCCCAGGCTGTGAATGAGCTGAGCGTCTTCTCATTTACTTTGAAAAGTGTCTTTGAAGCCCTGTGAGAGAACACAAACCGAGAGATCAGTGCGTCTACAATCACCGGCTGTGCGGCGTCCTACAAATAGACTTTATAAGGTCTCTGCTCTCTGAAGTGGTCTGCTAGCCGTCTCTCTGTGTCGTCTCTGTAGATGGCCAGACGCCTCCTACAAGGAGTGAAGTAAATCAGATTTGTAGACTCGCAGGACGCCTGTTGTTTAATGTTGAGTTTAGCAGAGGTACCTGACACAAGAGTATTGTTGGTGACATACTTGCCAGTGACACAGCGGCTCCTGTTACAGCTCAGAGGGCCTGGAGAGGAATGTGGCTCTCCTCTCTGAAATGAGCTGTGGATGAAAAGGTGGCGTAGGTGAGGTGGAATGGAAAAAGATCAAGGCAGGGTAAGGAAGTAAGGCTGCTGTGGAAGGATTAGTCTGTGTAGGGTGGCATTTTGGAATGACCTGTGGGAGAGATGGCATGGAAGGACCAGCGGGTTTCATTGTTGGGGTTCCTCTAAGAGCGAATGTTACCAAGTCTGCTCCTGGCTTGACTGAGAGCCTTGTCTACAATGTGTGAAGGGTATCCTCCATCAGTGAAGAAACTCCTCATTCAGAGTGCTTTCACTGCAGAGGCAAGACGTGGAGTGTTTAGTATGCCAGGGCTGGGAGGATCTGTGCAGAAGGTAACTCTGGGAGTCGCTCAGCTTGTTTTAAGGCCTGGAAAGCTGATTGAAGACTGGTGTTTAAAACTGGTGGAGGTGTGGTGGGAACATTAACTGTAAACCTGAGAGATGGATGGAAACTCGTCAAATCAGTCGGGAATTATAGAGCATGGCAGCACCAACGCCATTATTGAGACCTCTGTTTTTACAGGTTCAGTACAAAGCCTAGGTAAGGAAGAAAAAACAATGGATCTCTACCCAGCCAGTGGAGATGTTGGCATAGCTAGGGCCCATTCAGGTACCCACCTCAACTCAACTGCCCTGGTGAAATAACCGGTGTTATCAAAAGAGAAGGCACTGAGAGGAAGAACCAGCTCTCCAAGTCTGACAAGAGTGTTCATGGGAGGTGGACTGGACTGGACTGGACATCTGTCTAAGGGTGATGAGGCCTTCATCGTGAGGAATGACTGTGTACAGGATGGCAAAGATAAAGCAGTCAGGGCTATGAAACCTAAAGCTGTCAAGCAACTGGAGAGCGTGGCTGGTATCTTAAATGTGAAGGGAGACCTTCAACCAGTGGCCTCCTAAGACCATCAAGGAAAGGTGAAATATTTTCAGGAGACTGTGATATGTGTGTGCATGTGCTTGATTGTGCCTTTTACTGAACTGGCGTCCAGTCTCGGGTGAGACTCTACTGGACATGTGGTGGTCTTGTTGGCATGAGTTCTAGTGAAGAGATGTTGAAGTAGGCTAACAAGGCAGGGGTGCCCTCAGCCCCAAAGAATGCATTCGGAGACTTGAGAACAGACGGCAGAATTAGGCTTTATTGTATGGCGCACATACGGACTCGTCTCGGACGGAGCAATGAGCCCCCAGCAATAGGCGCCTTAAGCCACTTAAGCCAGGGGTGCCCAACTCCAGTCCTGGAGGGCCACAGTGACTGCAGGTTTTCATTCTAACCCTTTTCTTTATTAGTGACCTGTTTTAGCTGCTAATTAACTTCTTTTGAATTAATTTTAATTGACTTGGTTTTTAAGAAATGTTTCCCTGAATTTCTTCGTTGTTCCTCTGATTTGCTTCATTTCTTTCCTTAAATGGCACCCAAGCAGAAGTGAAATATGAAGTGAGTGAGCCAACAGCAGACCAGCTAAGTCAGGGCCTCAAACTCCAACCAGCTGCTTAATGAGGTGCTGAGTCTTGTCGTTAATTAAACCCGTTCTTTAATTCCATGGCTTGTTGCCGCTCTCATTGTGCAATAACAGACAATGAACTAAATTAAGGATTTTCTCTTTTCTAAGAGCAGATCAGTATTCCTGAGACCTTCGCCTTTCTTTATTTTCACATATTGTATGAAGTCACTGTTTGCTGGGACTGTTTTGGCTCATTTTATGTATCATGATTGTCTGGCTGCTAATTAAGGAAAAAGAAACAATTAAGGGGTCTGAGTCTTCAAGAGCAAGTCAAAGAAAATGAATTCAAAATAAGTTAATTAGCAGCAAAAACAGGTCACTGATTAAGAAAAGGGTTAGAATGAAAACCTGCAGCCACTGCGGCCCTCCAGGACTGGAGTTGGGCACCCCTGGTTTAAGCCATTATTCTTCCTCATCTGACTTCAGGCGTTGCATTCCTGTAGTGCTGCCCCTAATTAATCCCCTTGCCATCTGTCCATCTGTTCTCAACTCTCCTGCAGGCCTGACTTTAACTAAGAAAGACAATGGTGGTCTGTGGCTTTTACAGCGTAATAAAAGTATACAGGCATGTGCTTCTTCAACTCCTAACTCTTACATCTTAATACTTAAGAAAAGTAGACGCTATATTTTATTATGTGCTTATAATACTTTTCTAATATATATCTCCCCACCTTTTGTGGTTCACTAAAACCCCAACAAATTTACAACCCAGAAGGCAAGACCACCAGCAGTCTTCACAACTCCTGGCTCACCGTTCTCCCCTTCTGGTGACACAGAGACAAACATCTCCCCCCTTTTACAGACTAGAGAGGAGTAAAAGACCCCTGGCCGGCCAAATTGAAGGAGGCACTAAATCTGTGAGTAGCATAGGCACCGTAATATAAAAGCACTATAATATGTATAACAATAAGTTGTAACAATTTGTCCCGAGCGCTAACATGAGACGATTGCTACAACAACAATAACATTTATTTCTATAGCACATTTTCATACAAAAAGTAGCTCAAAGTGCTTTACATAATGAAGAATAGAAAAATACAAGACACAGTAAGAAAATAAAATAGGTCAACGTTAATTAACATAGAATAAGAGTAAGGTCCGATGGTCAGGGGGGACAGAAAAAACAAAAAAAAACTCCAGACGCATGGAGAAAAAAATAAAATCTGCAGGGATTCCAGACCAAGAGACCGCCTGACCAGTCCCCTCTGGGCATTCCACCTAACATAAATGAAACAGTCCTCTTTGGATTTAGGGTTCTCGTGGAAGGACTTGATGATGGTGGTCATGTAGACTTATGGCTTTCAGTCCATCAATGTTGGAGCATCAGGATGCTTTGAGTAGGTGGTGGTGGCGCAGGCCACCACAAAGAAACCGGAAAAAGAAACATAACAGAGAGTAGGGGTCAGTACGGATTTTAGGGCCACCATGAATAGTTATTATGATGAATTGAACATCAGGAGTATCAGGATTAAACTAAAGTGAAGTTATGAGAAGGCCATGTTAACGTAATGTGTTTTCAGCAGTGTTTAAAGTGCTCCACTGTATCAGCCTGGTGAATTCCTATTGGCAGGCTATTCCAGATTTGATCAGCAGAAGGCCGCCTGCCCGCCTCACCACTTTTAAGTTTTACTTTTGGAATTCTAAGGAGACACTCATTTGAAGATCTAAGGTTAGGATTTGGAATATAACGTGTCAGACACTCCGATATATAAGATGGAGCAGATTATTTAAGGCTTTATAAACCGTAAGCAGAATTTTAAAGTCAATCCTGAATGACACAGGTGACCAGTGTAGTGACATCAAAACTGGAGAAATGTGTTCAGATTTTCTTTTCCCAGTTAGGATTCTAGCAGCTGCATTCTGCACTCGTTGCAAGTGATTTATGTCTTTTTTGGGTAGTCCTGAGAGGAGTGCGTTACAGTAATCTAGTCTACTGAAAACAAACGCGTGAACTAATTTCTCAGCATCTTTCAATGATATAAGAGGTCTAACTTTACTTATGTTTCTTAAGAGGAAAAAATGTTGTCCTAGTGATCTGATGAATATGCGATTTAAAATTCAGATTACAGTCAACAGTTACCCCTAAGTGTTTTACTTCCATTTTAACTTTTAATCCTAATGCATCAAGTTTATTTCTGATAATCTCATTGTCTCCATTTTTGCCAATCACTAAAATTTCAGTTTTCTCTTTATTTAGTTTGAGAAAATTACTGTTCATCCATTCAGAAATACCAGTAAGACATTGTGTTAGTGAATCAAGAGAGTCGGGGTCATCAGGCGCTATTGATAAGTACAGCTGTGTGTCATCAGCATAGCTATGGTAGCTCACGTTGTAACCTGAGATAATCTGACCTAACGGAGGCATGTAGATTGAGAAGAGCAGCAGACCCAGGATAGAGCCTTGTGGAACACCATATCGGATATCCTGTGTCTTTGAGATGTGATTACCACAACTCACAAAGAATTTTCTACCTGTCAGGTAGGATTCAAACCAATTTAAGACCCTGCCAGAGAGGCCCACCCATTGACTAAGGCGATTTCTAAGAATATTGTGATCAATGGTGTCAAATGCGGCACTCAGATCGAGGAGAATGAGAACAGAAAAATGGCCTCTGTCTGCATTGACCCGCAAGTCATTGACTACTTTAACGAGTGCAGTTTCTGTGCTGTGATTTGTTCTGAAACTTATCAAGAATAGCAGGTTTTTTGAGGTGGTCATTTAACTGCATAATGACTGCCTTCTCTAAAATTTTACTTAAGAAGGGCAGGTTAGAGATGGGTCTAAAATTTTCAAAGGCAGAGGGGTCGAGATTATTTTTCTTCAGCAGGGGTTTAAATACAGCAGTCTTAAGACAGTCTGGAAAGACCTCCGTATCTAATGACGAGTTTACTATGTCAAGAATATTATCAATTAGCACGCCTGATACTTCCTTGAAAAGCCTTGTTGGTATTGGGTCAAGGACACAGTTGGAGGGTCTCCGTTGAGAGATTCTACCACTAATTCTACCAGAGATGGTACCACTAATCTGTCCTAGGTGACGGCAGATGATAAAAGAATAGGCCAATATCACACCCCAGCAAATTTCCCGTATACCCTTTATTCTACACAGAACAGTCCCTTAATGCCAATGCATTCATAGCCCACAAAATCTATAGTGAATATCTATCATTACATAAAATAAACAAAAAAAAAAAATACAACCCCCAAAAATAACCCTTATATTGTAGCGCCATAAAATATATACACATATACACAATAACAAAATATTAATTTCCCCCAGTTCCCCTCCCAGAGATGATAAATAGATCCACAGTTGTCCACTGTTCTGCCCCGCAACTGCCTGCAGGCCAAACGAGGAGTCCTGAAAATTGCGGACTACTAGCACAATCACCTCTTCGTCATAAAAGACATCCAGTCAGTCTTGCGCCATGATATAATATAATAAGTCCTCTGAAATAGCTCACCCGAGTCCGTAGGAATTAGTGGAATGTTTGATTCCCCGATCAGCAGAATACCCTTCACCTTCTGACAGGGACTGTAGGAGCTCCTAGACTTCTTACATGGCCAGTGCAGTAACTGATCTGCTTGTTTCTCTCCGATTCT
>NW_024381455.1:0-16619 GCF_016835505.1 Polypterus senegalus
TTTGTCTCCATTTACAGTTGTTACAACGGTGCACTCTCAGTTCAACTTGGTCCTCAATAGTGCTGGCAGGAATAACCGGACGAGCCCCAGTGTTACCTTTCCTGCCTATCTCTCGACTGCGGGTCGGGGTGACGAGGGAGTCTTCTTCCAGTGGTGTGAAGCCAGGGCCAGAGCAATGTGCCTGGGATAAAACCCTGTCCCTGAGTTCTCCCACTTTACAGCAGGGAGTGACACACAAGGTTTGACTGCTCAATGGTTGACTTTATTATCTCCTTTTAAGGTGCCTGTTTTAGCTTAACAGAGACCAAAAACACAAGAGCCCCACACCGCCCAACAAACACTCAATCACAAAACTCCAACCCCAAAACCCCGACAACTCCACCCACATTCAGTATAATTGGGATGTCAGGCTGCTATTTTAAGCTCTGATCCCAACAAGAGTCAGACTTTGAAGGATTTGAAGAAGACACTTAGGGCCACTTTATTATATGCGAGGGATTTGAATACGAATTTAATTGAAATATTCTAACTGTAAGTAAATGAATAAAAATGTTTTTGGAGTTTTAATTTTGGTTTACTAAAATTCTTCAAAGATTAAAATGTTGAAAGTCTGGGCCCAGGTACATTGGGTATACTTATGAAATTCAAAGAATTTGATAGGCTGTCAAGCTTTACCCTCGACTTATACGCGGGTCATAACAAATTTCATGATTTTGGCTTAAACAATACACTTGACTTATCTCAGTAGGTAGTCTAATAGGCAGTATCTCACGGTAGGTGAGTTGGCAATCCTAAATTAGCCCTAGTGTGTACTTCTGCTGTGGGTGTGTGTGTGTGGGCCCTGTGATGGACTGGCACCCTGGAAAATCACCATTAAACCAACTTATAAAATACAAGAGGGCAGCATGTAAATGCATTCAACCGGCTGATGTCTGACTTTTATAAACCTCGTGGAAGAGCAAAGCACATTGCATCACAGGCCCATTCATTTAATCAGTGATTGACTGTGATGATTGTAGATTTCAAATGCAATGTTGACTATCCTTGTTGCTTTGTATAAAGCTACATTATTATGAAGGTTTAGGATACTGAAAGCAAAGCAGCTAGTGACCTACTATGAAAAGGCTTTACTACTTTAGCGGCAAGTGGTATACACAATGGTGTGTGCAGAAAGAACAGACACTCAAAACCAGCTAAATATATTGTGAAAAACTCTATAATTTACATTATTGTAAGGAAGGATGAATTGCTAAAGACAAAACTGTTGAAAAGCTGGACTTTCCAAAATAAACCAGGCAATCAAATTATTGATTGATGCACTGATATAAATGTTAACCTTTAATTTTTTTGAAAACAAGTACATAATTCTTTATATTTTTGGTAAGAGCAGACACATATTTTGAAAGACAGAGAAACAGAGAGAAAACTGACAAGATAACCACCATCATCCTCCTAGCAAGCCATAAGCCAAGATCCATGCAGATGAGGGAGAGAAGTTGTTGGTTAAATGGAAAATTTTGATATAGTTTGTAAGAATTGTAATGCTTAATTCTAAATTTGACCAAATTTAAAGGGCTCATAGTTTAATACAAGGATATACAGTAAACTTTCTCTGCCATTACTCCATTCTCTTGGGTACTATGAGAGAAGCACTCATTATAAGCATACTGTACAGTCATTCATATTTAAAGAGGTCAAGGAGCAGAGACATGCGTGTGCTTGAAGGGGAAAAGGTGATTTTACCTTGGTATCTCGAGATAGGACTCTCTGGTAAAGTGCTATCACTGGTAAGTGGGCCATCAGTTTTTAGGGGAGGCAGACAGAGAGAAAACTATTGCTTTGAGTCATATATTGCAAAAAATAAAAACAAAATACATTTCCAGCACTATAATGACATAGTAAACACCAGGACAAACAATATGAAAATAAGTTATTTTCAGTGGATCATAAATTAATCGTAAGTTTCAATAATTAATTCTAGCATTACCTTTTATTTAAACAGATATAATTCAGGGTACCTAAATCCAAAATTCTATGTATAACCATACTTTCTGAACAGCTATATTTTCTGCAGCAAAGAGCACAAATTTCAAACTTTGTTTTATAAATATCTGATATAATCGTTGAGGGAATGAATAATAAATAATTATTTTGCTAGTTTCATAGATTACAATAAATGCATAAATAACATGCTCAAGGAGCAATTCGAGTGTGAGGTCAGAGAACACATAAAACTAGTAACTAGTGTTAACTTAGTAAGAAAGACCTTATAGGGTGGACAGCTGGACAGACAAAATGTAAACCAAACAGCGGCTGCTTTGCACATTTTTGGTGGTGGGTTGGCCAACTGAACTGAGACAGGATATCCACCACATTAATGGGATACACTGGACATGTTTTCACCATTTATTTCCTGTTTTATCCTCAAGAAGATTACTGGGCAGTATTCTTCTTTCATGATTAATGCAGATAGCTCTGCCTTTTGTATATCTATGCTGTTGCTTGTGTTTCTTAATGTTGGCAATCCATTTTTTTCTTGAGTATTCTGTTTAATTAACGGACGACAGTTTGAGTTTCCTGCTTTATCTGTCTAACCTTTTTCTGGAGCAGTGGTTGAAAAGAGCCTACTAATTTCTGTTTCCAGTTTGACTTTCCAACAAGTTGCCATCTTATCCTAACCGCGGTACATACACCCTCTTTGTGTGTTCATCAATTTCATCCTTGATGGCTGCAGTCTTTGTTTGCTTCTATCAAGTTTATACACTAGGGTGACTCCCACCACCTACTTTATACCATTTGTCTTCAAATACAGTGCTAGCCATGCTGTTTGTCTGTTCTCACTGCTTCTGCTTATTGATGTCTCTCAGTTTGTGCTAAATTGCAGCAATATTCACACTGCTGGGAAAACTGTTTTGATTTATGGATTCAATCCTAGCTTCTCCGTCATTATTGTTCACCCATTATGGTAAAGTGGAACACTAAGAAGACAAATAAACATCTGAAACAGGGGATGAAATCCAAAATCAGAATCACAACAATCAGGAGTCATATTCTAAAGAGCTGGGAAAATCACCAAGCCCAAAATGAAATTTAAAAGAAACACGCAAAAAGTCCTAACTCCCTAAATAGATTTTTCAAAATAGCATATGAAGGTTCATGAGAATTATCCAGAAACCTGGACATGGATGGTAGAGCATCATACATACTAGTGACATGCAATGTTGCTTAGCTATAAAAACCTCAAAATCACTACAACTAAGTTCTTCTTCTTCTTTTGAAATTAATCATTTTACATGTGAAAGTCTTTCTGGCAGTAACACTGACTTGATATTAGTAATCAGGATTCAACAGTTTAAAAAGAAAACTTTCACCTTAATAAGCTCCCTGCATATGTGCTTTAAGGGGAACTGCAGCCATTCAATTTCAATAAGGTTTGTCTCCAACACTTTTACAAAGGTGTTTAATCTCACCAGCCATTATTTCATGGAGGTATTTCTGTGTTAGTGCCATTTATTCTGCCAATCACATCCCAGATAACTTTACATGTCTCCCATGACTCCCTGAAGGAAAGTTGATGGCCATTAAATAACTGCAGAGATTAATACAAACAAACTTTTCCATAGTGGAATACATAGAAAAGCTGAGGGCCTGTCAGCAGCAATTAGATGTTTGGAAGACACAATATGTTTAAAAGAGACAATACAGGAATGTAAAATGAATGACATTAGTAAATGATTGTAAGAGTTTATGTAGCAAGCCATAGAAGTAAGCTTAGCACCAATAGCTGACAGTAACTTTAGTAATGTCTGAGCAATTTGTTTAGTCTTTTGCAAGTCAGAATGCAAGAGACCGTCAGAGAATAATGTGGCCTCATAAGACTAAACTGAAAACTCTTCAAGAAAACTGGAAAACAACCCAAAAACTCAGAGGTATCCTGGACAATACACAATACACAAAGGGACCAAATGTTAAACAAGAAACTGAACACTGAATTTCATTACAATTAGTAAAATGGAATTTGAAAAGTCTCAGAGGTGCATAAAGAGAACTTAAGCAAATGGCAAATTAACTAAATAAGTACTTTGCCTACATATTTGTAAGAAGGGAATAAATAGAGATGTAAAAACAAGCTTGGATTTTATACATTTTAAAATAGAAAGTAATCAGGTGGGCTTTAGGCATTCAAATTATTGAGATCTTGAGGGGCTCAAGGAGGATTTACATGTTGAAAACAATAAAAAATGTTTTTAAAGACCATTACTGCATATATTATGTCACCTTTGGCTGAGGAGGAGATGCAGGACCAAGCTGTAGGGAGAACAATCAAGCACATTGACCCCAAATACAGTAAGTGTGGGAAAAGATGAAGAGAAAGAAGAAGAAGATTGCAAATGGGAGACATGCCTGACTAGATATCTGCAAAAGTCACAAAACAGAAATCTGCAAAACAGTCCACAAAGAGGAGATTAAATGTATCAAAATAATTACAAACATATACTGTAAACCATATTTCTATTCCATATAATCAAAAATAAATTAACACAAAATAATATAACAGCCAACATAGATTTTTGCTTTGTATAGTAATGAAGCAGAAATACTTTGTTACTATACTTGAGCATGTTTTGAGAATATTTCTATTTTACTTAATATAAAATTAACGCAAATAGCTACTTCCACCCTAATAAATTATTACTGCAATATTTAACCAGTAAACAAATAAGCTATGCAAATATGCACAATACTTTGTTCAGTAAATTATTTCAAATACAGGCTTCCCCTACTTTAGGAACAACTTCTTTAAGAAAATTTGGTTCACTTTTCAAAGCTTACACCAGGTCATCTACGCACTCATTCAAAGTACACCTCACTGCAGCCTAATGAATGGGGTGGGGCTGGATGTTGGAGAAGTGCAATCCAACTTACAGTTATTTCCAAAGCTGATACTGCTGCATTCACACACTGTCCTTATGGCAGTGTGCTGAATGGGACAGGGCTAGTTCTGCAGCCAGTAGCAAGGTGTATGTGTGGAGTCATGTGCTGAGGCTCACAAACCTTTCTACATCTGTTGATCACATGCTTTTTCATATTATCCAGGGCATCGTGGCTCCAAAATAGATTGTAAACTAGTTAGAAAAGCCCCAAAAAAAGTCGAAAGGCAATTCCTTTGAATGTGAAATGAGAAGAAGAACTATTGATCAGTTTTGAGGACCCAGACAGAATTTCTGTAATATATAACATTTTAAAGTCCCTTCCTTTCAAAGATCCCAGAGTACAGTGGGAAAAAGGATCTCTAACTCAACATTTCAGAAAAGGAGCAGAAGGCAGCCATGCACATAATTCATTCTAACTCCATATGCGCAAAGCATACAATTATTAAAACTTAAGATCTTTTATTGAGCTCATCTATCTCATTTAAAATTGTCAGAAATGTTTTCAGGGAAAGAGTCAACCTGTGAACGTTGTAATCGAGCTCCAGCCTCACTGGGCTATATGTTTTGGTCCTGCACCAAATTAACATTATTCTGGACAAACATTTTTAAATGCCTCTCAGACAGCCTTGGTGTCACAGTCCCTCCTAATTCACAGCTGTGTTTGGTGTACTCACAGATGGGATTAAAGTGGAGAAGAACAAACAAACTGCAATTGCCTTTACTACACTACTGGCACGTAGACTCATCTTGTTCAACTGGAAGAATCCTAACCCACCTCTGTTAAGTCAGTAGGTAACTGATGTTATATACTATTTGAAATTGGAAAAAAATCTAATTCTCACTTAAAGGATCTGTTTAAAATTTTTTAAAACCTGGCAGGATCTAATCAATACCATTTTAGAATAAGCATTAAAATTGGGGAAAAGGATTTTCTCCTCCTTTTCCTACTCTCAAAGTTTTACTCTGGCTGTTGGCCTAGCTCTTTTTCTCATGGGTGGTGGTTGCTTTGAACTTAATTTTGTGACTTTTGACTTGCTTGTATGGAATGTTACTTGCTTTTAATAAATTCAATAAAATGTTAAAAAAAAAAAAAGAAACGAGAAGTGATAAAGTCTAGGTGAAGAGTTGAATAGACAATTTTCATATAGTTTGGTGTTATTTGAAAAAAGAGGTTTTAGTGCCAGGGAAGGCTTAAAATATTTTGCATTTAAATGAATTATAATTAGTTGTTGCATTATGAAAATTCACTTTATAAAGAAGTTTTTTAGGAACTAAAGTATGTGTTCCTCTCCTATTTGTGTCTATCCCACTGAATTAGAACAAAATCATTAAGATGTTCAACTTGCACTTAATGCCACTGCTTCAGGTTGCAGTTACTTGTATCATACTTCAGTGACTGTAATATTACACACACAAAAAGAAGGTAGCCAGATTTATATATCATATTAACTTTTCTACCATATATACAACATAGAAATATCCTACATTTACTTGTACTTTGGAAACTTAGGTACACTTAATATTAGATCCTTTAAATCTTTCTGAGTAGTTTTTTCAAGATCAAATTTTACTTTTACTTAAGTAACTTTCCAGAATTCGCAAATATGGCTGTTGGGTACTTTATACATCACTGATAGATTAGAAAGAAAGCTACTTCCAAACAAATCAGTTAAAAGTTGCTGAACATGCAACTGAAGCAGCAGACAAAAGTGAACCATATGACATTTCTTAGATCTATGAAAGCACTTCCATAAAGTACTATAGCAAAGATTAAGTTCGAAATTAGATGTACTATTGGCATCAACAGCAATTTACAAAACTGTGCTTCAACTTCGTGAATAGCCAATATGGAACAGATAGGAGAAGAACATAACACATGGGGCGAGGTAATCTGTGGAATCTGTTGATTTTACATATTTGACTGTGACATTGATTCTGATATAGTTAATAAGCCTTGCAAAATTCATAGTTGATCACAAAATTAGAAGGTGTAAGTGCTTGACTGGATGGACTGGCAACCTGACTGGGATCAGCCATGAATGCCTACCCTGCCAGGAGGCCATAATTGATGTGGCACAAGAAAGAAGACACTACCCAACCGGGAAGTTGCTCAGTTTCCTTCCCATTTGGGATAATCAGATAATGGTTGGATGAAAGAGAAGTGTAACTTTTAAAATGGCAGTGCTCCTCTGGCTGGGACCCAGTATGGTCATCTGCAGGGATTCCTGAGTATTGTAGTATAGAAGGGTGACCCAGTTGGGTTCCTTGGCACCACATGGGGGTGCTTTAAAAAATGGACCTCCCTATTTTAGGGAGCTCCTATATGAGTCAGAAGTGATTCTGGCATGCAATGCTGTGACACCAGATGTGCTTCTAGGTCCACTATAAATGAAGCCACTCTGTCTCATCCAGGAGAATAAGAGTCAGGAACCAGAGGGTGAAGCTCACATGGAGGACTGGAAGGAGACGGAGGAGGAAAAGAAGCTTTATCATTGATTTGATCTGATACTTTATTAATCCCCAAGGGGAAATGATCAAGTTTGGTACATTATTGGATTGTTTTTAAAAAGCCTGTGAACATGTCCCTAGGTAATAAGTACTTTTTATTTTAGCCCATATCTGTCTTGTGGTTTTTGGGACTCAGTGGCATCCCCTTGTAGCCATAACGGATAAAAAAGTAAAAGACCTGACCAATTTCAAAGCTGCACAGAAACTTAAAAAACAAGTGCCAAATGCTACAATATTCAAAAAGAATGTTAATGATAAATTCAAAATGGTTGGCACTGTTTTACAGAAGGCAGTCTCTCAAAAGGAGAAAAACATGGTTGCTTAAGTACCTAACCTAGGTTTTCATAATTATCAAAGACATAGACAAAAATTTCCCATCAAAATTCTTTCAATGAAATAGTGAGTTATATTCTCAAGAACACTGGTTGCATTTAAGTTTAAAGTTAGAAGCACAGTTGGGTGGAAATCTATCAAACTACCAAATCATGTACCTAAGATAGAAACTTTATCTAATTAGTTACCCATTTACTCCTATATATGTAAAATTATGACAAATATTAAATTCACAATGCTATCAAATGTTTGTATATTGTGGCCCTGTAAGTGCAATCAGGCCCTATAAATAAATTATATTGTACAGTAGGAAGCAGTTGGCAATCATCTATATATATAATTCACTAAGGCAAGACAACCATGGAAAGCACGCCGGAAGGGGCGTGGATTCACTGAGCCGCCGACAAGTAAGACACCTATGGCGACGCAGAAGAAGCCACGCCCACCAACTCCAAGACCATTGGATATGACGATAACTCGCAGAGCCACGCCCACCGACTCGGACGGCGACACAGAAGAAACGGCGTTATTTATATTTGTTTGTCGAGAGGCCACATGCACCTGCACGCTGACTGTTCATAGAGGCATGTTTCTCGTGGAGGTAAATCGCCATATGCAGCGTAAAACGGTTTGCGAGGGTATCCCATGGGATCTTTAAAACAATCCTTTACAACTGAGGTTAAAACACAATGAAGTAAGCAGTTTTTAAAAACCGAATTATCGGTTACGACGCACGACCGTGTGCACCATGGAAAAATGTTTTACACGCTACATACAGCAATTCGCATCCGCGACAAACATGCGTCTTCTTAGATGCTCCTGCAGAAATACGGAAGATGTTTCCCTGCCCACTAACACTCCTTTTTCACTGGCCCGCTTCTACCCTCACTCTCTAGGCATTCACACTGCCTGCCCATGTGCCCGGACGCAAAAACTCACCGACCACCCAGTTAGCCCCTTTCGTCTGTGCTAGGAGTCCACATGCACGTCTAAGCCACGTTGACTTTTCATTATTCTTTTCGGATTCGACACCCGACCGCATCCACCATGAAAAACCATGCGAAAGGAACAACGAAGCCCCGCCTAGAAACTCTACCCCTCCTCCCACGTGTTTAGGAACGCACCTCAGATCACTGCCCGCCAAATCAAACAGCTCATCAAACACATACTCACTCGCTTTGGTCCGTGCTGCGGTCCAAACCCAGCTCTGTGCCACGTTGACTATTCTTTTGCCCTCCATGGCTACCACTTCAAATGTATTTTATGGAAACAACACTTCTTTCAATGTTATAGAAATTCCTGCTTCAGGTAACTGTTTCTGTCAGTCGGGTTTTTTTTGAGAAATGTCATTGACGAAACTGTTGCTCTCAAAATTCGTAACATGGCTGTTAGCTTTTTTTGGAAACATTGGGATAACTTCGGTGACGTGGTGTCCGTTGTTCTTAGTCACAGAGGCATTGTTATACAGTCTGCTCAACAATACGCTGATTACATGAATACGTCCGGAGTCTATGGTGGCGAGGCAGCAATTGTGGCAATGTCCCAAATCCTTCCAGCTACTATCAGCATTTACTTTCAAGAACGTCCTCATGCCTCTCTTCGAGTTTACAATCCGGCCCAGCGTCTCTTCATATCCCTGCTCTTTAGCGTTCCTTTGGATCATGAGCATTACGAGGTTCTCATGCCTCTCAAATAACCATGTGATTACCTTCTGGTGACATCTTTTGACTCTGTCGGTATGTGCACACTGTGTGCACACCCACTTGCTCACCACAATAATGTGACGTCACCTGCCCACTCTCCTCTTCCTGAAAAACATTTAAAGACACCCTCCTAACACTAAGCACTTTGAGCTACTGTTTGTATGAAAATGTGCTATATAAATAAATGTTGTTGTTGTTCCTCTGAACACACGCATTCCACACAGGACTTTCAATGCACCTTTTGTTCCAAAAGCTTCGCACATTTGAAAAAACACAACACTAACCAAATGATGCAATGTGAACATTGCCAAAAATGCTTCGAGACAACTCGCGCTCTCAAAAAACACTTACAAACTCATTCCACTCTCACCTTCAATTGCACATTTTGTAACGAGGACTTCACAGGTGAGATGGATCTCCACAACCATTTGCAGATCCATTCAACGCAAACATTTGTATGCAAAATTTGCGACAAACACTTTCACGCACGCAGATACCTTACTAACCATCTCAAAACATATTCCCTGATGAATTCTTTTCAGTGTCAACACTGCTCCAAAACCTTCACACGCCAGAAATATCTCAAAGCACATTTACACACCCACTCCGCTGAACGAAAGCATTCCAAAAAGATCTTTGAATGCACAATTTGTTCAAAAACGTTCCGAGTGCAGAGATTTCTCAACATGCATTTAAAAACACACTTCACTGAACGAATTATGCAATGTGAACATTGCCAGCAATGCTTTGACACAACTCATTCCAATTCCCTTCACTGTCAACACAGCACTAAATCGTTCATGCACAAACATCGATTCACTTTTCTGCAGCTTTTCAAGAAGATACCGCCATTCACGCCCAAGAACATAACATTGGCCTACCTACCGGACTATGTGCTTCTTACAATGCTCTTCTTTGGCCAGCAGAGGTCAACAAATCCGGACATTACACTAGGTGTTGTCATGCCGGCAAAGTGTCTTTGCCACCACTATCCAAGCCCCCTCTTTTATTTGAAGACCTCTTGACTGGCAAGAACCCGCTGTCCCGAAATTACTGTGATCATATCAGGGAATACAACTCTGCTTTAGCTTTTGCGTCAATGGGCGCACACATCGCTCAACACTCTGGACAAGGACCGTATGCTTTCAGAATCCACGGTCAAATTTATCACCAGGTCTCTCCTTTATATAACAATCCTGACACGTCACCACAATACGGTCATCTATATATCTTCGATTCTGCTGAGGCTACCTGTCAACGTTTGCAAAAGGAATGTAATAGCGCTTGCAGTGACATTTTGTTGCTTCAACTAGACAACATGATACGCTAGGTTAATCCCTTCGCAAAGTCTTACATGCAAATGCATGACATTATCACTCACGTTTAGTCTGTTACTGCTGTACGAATGGTGTTCATGGAAAATCCAGGTCTGGATATGAGAAGGTATAACGCCCCGTCCTGTCAAACTGATGTTGCTGCTTTGTAGGTGAAGACAGGGAACCTCCTGCACAACGCAACATTTGCATATATCCAAAGGGAGATACTTGCAAGCATATCTCTGTTCTCCATATGAACTGTGACCCCATGGTTTTTCCACTGCTATTCCCTTCGGAGATCCAGGCTGGCACATACTCAACCCATGTTGAGTAAAAGCGAACTCCACGAAAAGAACGCGAGTCACACAGCTCCAATTTTATGCTTTCAGGCTTGCCATGAGATCTTCATTTAGTGTCTTGCATTCCAGTGGCAAACTCTTCCAGCAATACATCGTCGATGCATATGTCAGAACAGAAGGCGCGCGTCTACATTACCTTTGCTCACATCAACAAGATTGGTCCGCCAGTTTTCAGTCACAGACGATTGTGTGTTGGTTCGTTCCGTGCATTGTTACAATGTTGCATTTCTTGCTGATTTATTACATTACCGATTTTTCAAATGTTAATTTTCTCCCTGTGCTTAAAAATCATTTAAAAAACGGCCTGATTATGCGGCATATGGTACACCGCAGGTTAGCTAGTACTTATTTATTAAGAAGAAAACTAAAAATTCTAAATCTGTGGACAGCAGAATAAATAGGGCTTGTAAACCAATAAATTATTTAATGTAATGTTTTGAAGGCATATACTTAAAGAAATCTTCACCCAGCAACAGCATTTAACTGTAATTTCACAGAGAGAAAATTATGAGTATAAATAAAACAACAAGACTATTACATTATAAGCAATAATATTGTGACATTTTATTTCCAAAATCAACAGGTGGACACATCAAGTGGTAAAATAGACAATTATAGACATTTATACATATTTTAATTTAAAAAGGGGTGTATTGTAATCTTGTTAGATTTGTAAAATGCTCCTTATGATTATGCATGTGATTAATGTTTCTGTTTAAAATGAAAATTTACTGACTGATTGAATATCTACGTCTTATTTTTGTGGTAGTGTCCCTGACAGTTTTTCACTTGTAATGTCTAGCAGACCATCACTAAAGAAACGTCAGCACTGCTCAGAAGGCCAGCTTTCACACTGCCAATGAATGCTTGAAAAAAAATGAATACTAGCAAGCCACCTACCTCTGCAATGCCAAATGCTTATGCTTTAACAGATGTTACTTCAAAGTCATTGCACTGTTTGCAGAACAAGCAGTTCCTTTTTAAAAGCAGCCATTTTCATCTTTAAAATATGCAAAACCATGTCTTATGAAAGATGTGTTCATTGTAAAGACTGCCTTATTACAGAAAGCTGAAGTTAATAACTTGCTGAAGTCAAGAGACTAGTGCAATTCAACATTCCAGTGCTTCACATGGAGACAGACACACAACTGCTGCCTGCTCATTAATACAATATAATACAATATAATGCAATTTATTTTTGAATAGCACAAAATCACAGAAGGCCACAAGTGCCAAAATGGGTCTTACAAGACCCTGTTTTTTGACATCCCCCAAGCCTTGACTCTCTAAGAAGACAAGGAAAAACTCCAAAAATCCCTTTTAGGGAAAAAAAAATTGAATAAATCTTGGGAAAGGCAGTTCAAAGAGAGACCCCTTTCCAGGTAGTTTGGGCTTGCAGTGGGTGTCAAAAAATGGGGCAAATACAATACAATACACAGAACAGAACACAAGTAATCCTTAATACAATACAATAGTACTATAGTAATAGTACAAGTACAGAGCAAAATGTAAGAGTAGATTATATCACATTATAGGATTCCAATTTGTTTAGAGTCCTGGAGACCTCAGCCATCAAGATGCCTCCCTGCTACTGGCCATTCCACAGCTGAGTCAGTGCTGGGCTGGCCAATCTGATGAAAGGACCCTTCTACCTCCTGATGATTCTAGTGCTCATCTATCAGAGATGACTTTTCCTTAGGCAAACAACTTGGAATTAGGGCAGTGGCACCAAATGTCACATTTGAGTAACCAGAAGAGAAACAGTATAGGAGAGGTTTAGTAGAAATTCACTTATGTTTTAGTGTTGATGACTAACAAAAAGGATGCAGTATGTACAGCTAATCAGCAGATCTAGTCTGGGTATTCTAAACTGAAGTAGCCTGTCTTCAGCCAGGATATGAAAACTGAGACCGAAGGTGCATCTCTTACAGTAGCAGGGAGACCATTTCACAGTTTACGGGCCCTGTAACTAAAAGCTCAAGCCCCCCACTGTTATTTTATTAATCCTTGGAATCATAAGCAGACCGGCATCTTGAGATCTTAATCTGCACTCTGGTTTATAAGTAATGATAAGTTCAGATAAGTAAGCCGGACCTTCGCCATTTGAGGCTTTATATATTAAAATTAAGATTTTGAAATCTGCCCTAAACTTAGCCAGTGTAAGAACTTAAGAACTGGAATTATTTATTTGTATTTTCTTGTTCTTGTAATAATTCTTGCAGCAATATTTTGGATTAACTAGAAGCTGTATAAAGAACAATTTGAACATCCAATGAACATTGCATTGCAGTAGTCAATCCTGTTAGAACTTAATTAATTAATTTCTCAGTATCCCACATATTTAGAAAATGCCTTAATTTCACATTTTAAATATGGAAGAAACATATTTTGGACAATGTTATAATGTGCACTTTAAATGACATGCTAGAGTCAAAGATAATGCCTAGATTGTGGGCTGATTCAGTAAAATTAGTGGTGAATCCAGCTGAGTTAAATTATGACAAAATATTGTTGCGATTAGCATCATTCCCTCCAATATTTAACATTTATGTTCTAGCTGTCTTTGAAGACAAGTAGTTCTCATCCATCCATTCATTTAATTTACTAACACATCTAATTAAAGACAACATCTGAGAAACTTTATTTAGTCTAAAAGAACGGTATAAGTAGGTGCCATCTGCATTTGAGTAAAAATTAACATTAAGAAGAATATCCATTGTGCTTTTTACTAGTTTTGGTGGCACTGGATCTAGAGAGCAAATAGCAGGTTTCATTTTAGAAATTAAAGTTAAGACTTCCTGTTCTGTTACAAGGTTAGCATTTCTAAAATGTTGAATTCAAGGTGAGACAGTATGCGGTTTGCACTGTGATTCTGAAATCTGAGATCTTATATTTTTAATTTTCTCATTAAAAAAGTTCATAAAGTGTGTACTACTAATGCCTGTTGGTATTTTGCACTGTAGATGTGAATTCTCATTTGTTAAATTAGCCAATGTTCTAAACAGTACATCAAAATTATTACCTATTATTTCACAACCAGTACCGGTGCACTGCACGCTAATGTACAGTGAATACACTTTACATGAGCATTCATAGTTTTCATACTCTTTCTCTGTACATTTAGCATTCATTTGCTCAGAGGTTGATGCTCTTGCTGCTTCCTGAGCAGCTCTTCTTTTCTCCACCCTAATGGCTCACTTCTTCTCTTCTTTCATCAGCATCTTTTCATGTTAAAACTGATTAGCTCAGTGTTTGTGTTGAAATTACTTAGTACGTTTTCTTTTATTTTTCACTTAAACTGGCACTTAAGTCTTCAATCTCCCTCTAGAATGATTTAAGATATGAAGAGGTAGGGGTGGTGATGAGGAAGGTTTTAGGGAGTTGATTCTAAAATAAAATAAAATAAAAATAAAAAGATGAAAAACCTTGGAGCTCAATCATCACCTCAAAAGCAGATAGTGGACATCACGTAGTATGTGTGTACCAAATTTCAGGTCAATAGGTCCAACGGTTTGAGAGCTATAGGTGATATAAAATCCTGGAGAGTCAAATGAGCAGCCACAGTAGTGTATTAAATCTAAAGATATAAGTCTGAGCAAACTGTAAAGATAGCTTTTTTATATTTTTAACACTCTTTGTCCATCCAATTTGAAGACCTGCAGCTTTGTTGTTCTCCATCCAAGAGCTTGAGTGTGTGCATCCACAGTGTCTCTCAAAGACATATTATAATTTAATGTTAACTGCTCTAAATTGTTTTCTACGTTTACATTTGATGTCAACTGATCTAGCTAGATAGATAGATAGATAGATAGATAGATAGATAGATAGATAGATAGATAGATAGATAGATAGATAGATAGATAGATAGATACTTTATTAATCCCAAGGGGAAATTCACATAATCAAGCAGCAGTATACTGATACAAAAAAAAAAAACAATATTAAATTAAATAGTAATAAAAATGAAAATGAAAAAAATAAAATAAATTATAATAACTCAATTATACTTGACTTACTCAAAGTATAGATAATTTTTGAAGCAGAATTACAATCTAGATGTCACATTATCTTTGTTTTAATCTGAATGTATTGGTAAGGGCAGAACCAAATCAAACATAATGATCAGAAATAACTTAATTTAATGCAGTAATATTTATTTTTTAAATTCAACTCTAGAAGTTATAATTAAATATAATGTGTTGATATGATTATGAATTGAACCTTTGGAAATCTGACAAAATTTACTAAATTTAACAAATAAGTAAAACATTTTCCACATCATTGTGCACATTAAAATTCTCCACCAACTCTACACAATCATAATTTATAATCAAATCAGATAAATGGCTGCCAGATTCAGTCATGAACAATGAATATGGCCCTGGTGTTCTGTAGACTAGCACTATAATTTTGCTGGAATCTATTTTAATATTTAAAATGAGTGCCTCAAAGGATGTGAAATCACCTAAATTTTAGAAGGGTTTTGCATTTTGTCACAATGAATTTATTCCAAGGCCTCCTCCTCGATCAGAATCTTTAGATTTATGAAGGAATGTGTATCCATCTAGTGACACCTCAGCTAAGGGAACAGTGTCAGATTTACTAAGCCAGGTTTTTGCACTGCACTGCATTGTAATACAGAAATTAACATTGAGATAAATCTAAAAAATTTAAGCACTCAGGCGGACCTCTTACCAGCAATATTTGCCCTAAATAAAATTCAGCCACTCATCTCAAAACTTTCTGATTATGGCATCTCTGCTTGACAAAGTATTTCATAAAAGGCTATAGTAATGAAATGTCCTATCCTACTTACTGATTTCTACAATTGTCTAAGTCATGGCTAGTTTTCTTCTCATACTGCCTAGAAAATGTACTATTGTCATTAATATTTTTAGTGTGTTTCTTTAGCATCAGTCTTTACTTTCTAGAAACTTTTTCACACGTTAATGTCCTTAGATGTTTGGGCTTGTTCACCTACTACATACTCCTACACAAAATCCTAAAGGTTTGATGCCTCATTAACAGTCTGAGTCTGACAAATAAACTCATTTTTCTCACATATTCAAGGATTATGATGATCATTTCTGCTTGGTTAGAAGAACTAGGACATTTAAAACTCTTCACTTTTATTAATGAAAGTGATCATGACAGAAGGAGCCAACAGATAGCAGATATTTCTGCTGTTCAACCTCTTAATTATTTCAAGTTGAATTTGTAATCACCAGAGAAAATATTGGGGTTCCAACCGGATCCTGAGTTGTTTTGTCGATGGTGCGGAATGCACGTACAGTACATGCTCCTCAACTTGACCTTGATTTGGACTTTTTCATTACAGGACTGCGTGCAGGTTGCTATCCAAGCAACAAAGGGCAGGAGCGACCTGATTAAATATGTTGCCACCATACTAGTGCTCCCACATACACTAGTCCTCTTAACGGTAGTATTTAAGTGTTATTTTTGGTT
>NW_024381456.1:0-41542 GCF_016835505.1 Polypterus senegalus
ATATCATTTTAGTTAGGTAATTTAGTTTATATAAATTTATTACAATTTATTTTTAAGTTCACCATGTTGGCATTTTGTAGTCTCAGCATTTTGTTACTTTGTAGCAATGTTATTAGGGGCTGCTTCCAGAAGGTACTACTGTACCTGAATGTGCCATATCACAGATACTTTTCTTCCCAGTTTATCTAACACATGTGCATCTCTAGGTCCAGTTAATGCTTTTCTCACAGTTGCTCACATCCCCTCTGTCAGTAGATAATTTAGGGAGGTGGAGGTGGACGTTGTCTGTTCTGTGATCCAGCCAATCTCCTTATGATACACGTGACTGGCATAACAGCCTTGAGCCACAATGTAAATGTCCGGAGCAATGGCACATCCCTAACACTTGTAGGCAAATTAGGTCCCAGTAGCTAAAGACTCAACCTTCTATCAGAACGTTTTCATCTTCTGAATTTTTAGGAAGTTATTATGGGGTAATTGTTATCTACACTCTGGAATGTATGAATGTATGGAAATGAGGCCTATGCCATTGACAGCTTGAAATGTTAGACTGATTATTTTGAAATTTGCCCTAAACTTATATGGAAGTCAAGTATACAAATTATATACCCAAAAATAAAGCTATTGTTTTATGTAATAAAGAAACTTCAAATGACTGAAGAGTAGTAAGAAAAATGCTTAAAATTTTTAAAACAATGTCTTTTTTATAAATAAAATAATTTGTTTTACACACATATCAACTAAAACACAAAAATAGGTGTTTTAGGAATTTCTTTACACAAATATGGATTTTAGAGTACATAACAACCAAGGAATGTTATGATGCCCAAACCTGGAATCAATTTTCTTTTGTGCACCGATGTATCAGCTATCATTGTACCAAGTTTAGATTTCATAAAAACTGAGTAGTAATTATCTTTGTGCGGTATTTTGAATTAAGTGCATAATAGAAAGACAATAATTTGAACAGCCTTAAAATTGGTGTTGCTGTTTCCAAGTCTTCCTGAAGCAAATGGATGGGTTACATTTCTGTATACCAAGTAGCGGGGAAAAAAACAAGCTTTATTTTCCTATATTTCTAATTGGAAAAGGCAGGAGTGGGATAGTACTGTAGAGTGAGTGCTAAGGGCTAGAGTAATATTTGATGGAATCTTATGATTGTCTATAGTGTTCCCATGAAAAAATAGAATATGTTTTTCCCTATTTAAAGACATTGGTCTATTGGCGGGTTAGTCTTTTTTTTTTTCAGGAAAGTAGCCCTTTTAAATGCCATGTGTAACTAACTGACTGCAGGTGTGTGTGTGTAAAAAGACATCAAGAACGAGGTATGCAAATAAAGTCTTGAGGACTTGCAAACAGGGGATGGTTATTGGTTCTGCGGCCTGTTCCTTATAGTTTAGAAGATGGCAGATGGCACACACTATCAGACAGATAACATTTATCAGTTTGAAGCATTCACTTTTTGGACCATCAACTGATTGGAAAATACCTCAGTGCTACCTTTTGTAAAAATTGTTTTTAGGGTTATCACCTTTACTTGATAACAGAGCACATAAACTGTAAATAACAAATAATCTCAGCTATACAAAGCTTATACACACTGGTAGCTTACATAACAAATTATGAGATTTTGAGGCTACCTGATTTTTGTATTTATGCAAATATCTGAAAAAAAGCTATGTGGATTTACTTTCTATTTTTGCTCTTAATAGCTAAGAAATACCCTGGCATTGTTGAAGAAAAAAATCCTTCAGAGAAAAAAAATCATATACAACACCATTGAGCGCTCTGTTCAACGTGGATTGGAGCCTGTTTATAAAGGTAAGGACTAATGCTGACAAGACAAATTGAATTTAACAGTCTCTCCGCAAAGACATTAATTGGATTAAGCAAGTTTGAAAATGTTGTTTGATGTTTAGTTATGTCAGTACATGCACTGGGAAGCAAGACAGCCATGAAGTTTTGGTCATATTTCAACATTAACCTAAATATGGAGATGTGTCTTCTTCATTATTCCACTATGAAATCTGAATCAGCTACATTGAGGATGTTTAATACCAATTTTCTAGGTGATTTACAACAAACACATTTAGAAATGAAAACTGAATAGGCTCTTTTGCAGTAAAAAAAAGAAGTGAAATTAAAATTTTAATTTGGAATGTGAATTTTACTGAGATAAATTAATTATAAATAATTTTTCAATCTCAGATGCACAATTATTGTTTTAGAGGATAAAAGCAAATATTCAGTCTTTATTCAAAACCTAAATACATAAACCTTTTTTGCAAATCCATATTAAATATATTAAAAATGAAAAACTATGAAGTAGAATATTTTAGCAGTCATTATGCTTCCTTGAAATGCAAAATATTGGTACAGTGGGTAGCACTTTTGCCTCTTGGGTCTAGTGTCTTGGTCTCAAGTCCATTATGAGGTCAATGGAGTTTGCACCTCTTCCTCTTATTTGTGTGTGCTTTGTTTCAATGCTCTTATTGTCTTCTCACATTAGCAAACATGTGCAGGTCAAGTCAAGGCTGGTTTTAAATTGACTTAGTGTGTATTTGTGAGTGGGTGGTCCCTGTAATAAACTGGCATGCTATCCAGGAATTTCATGTATAAAACTTAGGATGGATGTGAACATGAAAATATGCATATTCCAAAAAATAGTAAATGCATACACCAAAAAAAATCATATTTATAAAGCCTGTTGTATGCACATTTGTATGCAACTTAGCCCTTGTAAATCACAATCTTCTTGTAAATGTGCATATGTGAATATGCCTCGAACCCAGTTGCCACCCTTAAACAACCATATATTAACAGATGTTTTAGTACACCTCTGTTTTTTTAGTTTTTCTCTAAATTTAATCAGTTGAAATGCAATGAATGACCTAAAATGGTGAAAATGTAAGGAATAAAATGCCAGAGGTTAAAATTTAAAATTTAGGTTAGCAAAAAAGCAAGAAAAAGGAAATTTCAGAATATTACAAATGTGTCTTTTTCCAGGGAACAACTAATAGATTACAACCTACTGATGTTCTGCAGCAATTAAAGTAAATTAACCTTGCAAGATGAAGCAGAAAATTTTGCACAGGTGTCCCAGCTTCTGTTGATTACGTAAAAACCTTCTGTCTGTCTTAAAGCAGAGTTGGAACACACTGTGTTACTACACTCTCTGAGGTACTACTTGGACAATATTACAGTGCAGAAAGTTGTAATTTCCAGTGATAATGGCAAGAAAACTAGAATTAACAAATGAAATGCCCTTAGAAGTGTAGACCTCTAATTTAAAAAAAATGCAAAAAAAACAAATCTAAATGTATGGTGTCCTACACAATCCAAAGCAGTTGGAAACTGGAAGAAACTGTGATTGGAAGAGATCTGGCAAAGTCACAACCCAATCAAAAGATAAGTTTCTGAGGGTCACCAGCTTGCATGATAGGTGCCTCACAGCACAACAGCTTCAAGTACATCTTAACAGTGGTCAAAAACAGCAAGACTCAGTTCCTACTGTGAAGAGACTTTGTGCTGCAGGTTTGACAAGGTGAATGGCAGTAAGAAAGCCATTCCTTAAAGGACAAAATAAGAAAACCAAAAAACTCACCTCCAGATTATGTCAGAACTACATTAAAAGAAAAGAACAAGCAGGAAATTCTCAAAACATGGACTAGACAGCACAGTCTCCAGACATAAACCTAATTGAGTTAGTTTGGGGTGAACTGGACAGAAGGGTGAAATAAAAGCAACCTACAAGTGCAACACGTATAGGAACTTCTGCAACAGTGTTGGGAAGATCTTTATAACGAATACTTGATTTCCCTTACAGAGGGAATGGCATGTGTGTGTTTGGCGGTTTGTTAACAAAAGTTGGTTGCTTTGATGAATCAAAAAAGAAAAAATTGTAATCTTAATAACTCCTTGACTTATTTTTTTATTTGCCATTGTTTATTTGTTCTATGCCTTGATTTCATGAAACATTAAGAAATTAAACTGTGTGCATTTCCATAAAAAATATATATAACATAAAACACCTATTAATTTACCTGTGAGGTGAGACTATGAAAGCAAGAGGAGAGAGGCAAAAAGGAACACAATTAAAGACAGTGAGATATAAGCTCTCATCTCTAAAGTAGAAGCACACAGAGATCTTTTATTTGGTGACATAAGTAACTGTTTGAGTCACCAACAAGCAGAAATATATTGAATGGCAACATCTTACTGCTGCAGTCAATACCAGGAGCTATAGTCGCAATGCCATGCCTAAAATAAAATAAAAAAATGATCACAGGCCTCATGTATAAAACTTGCTTACGCTCAGAAACATGTATTCGAAATATCTTTTCTCTTCTGTTTATAAAAAAGGAAAATGGCTTAACATGACAGCAACTCCCAAGTAAGTGTTTTGGTACAAATATGCAGCATTGGCCCTATTAAAAGGCAGCTACACTATTCATTACTATTGTGGTTGAATGTTTTTTCCACATTAATACACAATGCATAAAGCAAAATGGCTTAGTGATATGAATTATTGTGTGTGTAAATTAGTCATTAAGCAGGTTAAACTGCATTCCCCAACA
Source organism: Polypterus senegalus (assembly GCF_016835505.1). Lineage (NCBI taxonomy): Eukaryota > Metazoa > Chordata > Cladistia > Polypteriformes > Polypteridae > Polypterus > Polypterus senegalus. Next base: position 4,578 of record NW_024381456.1, read on the forward strand.
TTATCAAGAGTGTCATCATTTCCCAATGTCTTCTAAATGTTGTGTAAGCCTGGGTCAGTGTTGCTGTAAATATAAGCAAGTTCTTCCATTGTGCTTTCTTTTATAAATCGTGACTTTTGCATGGAAAGCTAAATACGCTTATTTTGAGCATTTACTTGTGCATGTGTAAGTTTTATAAATCAGACCACAGGTCAGTATTTTATTTTGAGCCAGTACTTTTAAAGCAGAGGTGGATACTAATGAGTTACATTTACTCCGTTACATTTACTTGAGTAACTTTTTAAAAACATTGTACTTCTACGAGTAGTTTTACTGCACCATACTTTTTACATTTACTTGAGTACATTTGTGAAGAAGAAACGCTACTGGTACTCTGTTACATTGGGCAACACTCAACTCGTTACTTTTTTCCATTTACACATTATATACGCTATATTTTAGTCAGAGAGAAGTCACCAGTGGATCTACTGCATGACTGTTTCACCAATAAGACGTAGCAACAATAATCACATGACTCAGTTTCGCCCATCAGACCTAGCAACAATAATCACATGACTCCGTTTCACTAATCAGACGTAGCCATGCAGTCACATGACCACACACAAACTTCCTGCATCTGCAGCCTGTGAGAGACTTTTTAGTCATACAGGGCTCCTGTTCACTGCTAAACGGTGACAGCTTCACTGCAGGAACCTTGAGAGCCAACTCCTGCTGAAGCTTAAACATCACTTCACTGAATGAAGAACAAGCACGTTTTAACCAAGCATGCACAGACACAGACAGTCAAGGTAAAGTGAGACTTCTTGTATGTACACCAGCTGCCTTGTTCAAATGATATTTTCTATCAGCTGTGCTATTTGGAGGGCAAGTGAATATGCAGTATTATACTGTCAGTGTACAGAATATCTTGTCACTGTAAGTAGTTTGCACTGTTCAAACATACGTGTTACCTACTGTAGGTATCAGCTTTAAAAGCTTTGTTGTGAAAAAGTGAGATTTGGAACTTCGTGTTGTTTATGCATTTTTATTTTGTAAAGATGTAAATTTTTACTCATTTTTTATATTGTTATTTGGAAATAGCAAAATATGCACATTTTATATTTTTGTCTGTCTTATTACATTTCTAAAAATACATCATTTATTATGATCAAACAGTTACTCAGTACTTGAACAGTCTTTGCACCAAATACATTTTTACTCTTACTCGAGAAATTTTTTGGATGACTACTTTTTACTTCAACTTGAGTAATATTATTTTGAAATAACGCTACTCTTACTTGAGTACAATTTTTGGTTACTCTACCCACCTCTGCTTCTAAGATAGTCACTGTCATGTATTAGAATATGTCCATGATTAAGTTATTTTTAATCCTAATATTGATTATGCTTGTGTATCAGAAGTAAAGTTTTTTTTTGGTTAAGTAAACATTTATAGAAAAGAAAGGTCACATTACCCATCACTCTTTAAGCCAAATTTGTTAAGAATTGGAAAATCCCAGTGTTCTGGTTAGTATATTTTTGCCACCAATATATTAGTTTGTGTTCATGAGACTTCAATAATTTGAAAGCCAAAATTATAAGCTTTTTCATGTGTGTTTGTGACGGTGTAGGTTGACCCCACACTCCTGGGTCAACTCGTCACCGCTGAAAGTCATGACTGAGATGAGCTGAGCAGATGAGGACAAACAAATCAAGCAAGGGGTGGCGAAAAGTGCTTGAGTGCTTCTACTATAAGCAAACAAAACAGCATTCAAAAAGTGCAGTGCTGCTTCTATAATAAATAAATAATCCATAAAAACAAACTGTAAATGGAGGTTAAAATTCAATGAATAGAAAATCCATTAAAAATGAGGTTAAAACATAGACAGAAAACTGTCTTTTTTAGGGACCTATGGAATCTGTTTTATATTTACACAAATTTGTTTTTATTTTTCCTTGATTTGGATTTTTGGGTTTTTATGGGTTATTTTTTTTTGTTTTTTTTCTGTAAGAAAGTAGCAATAGCTACAACAAAACAAACAATAATGAAATGGCACTTTACATTCCTTTAAATGAAACAGCACACTAGCACAACTGAATCTTATTGTGCAGTTCCATTCATCAGGTAGGCTTGGTCAACACAATCTCTTTCAGTGACAAGAAGGTTGTCCACCTCCTTTTCCTGGCAGGCTTCTTGAAGAAGGAAGAAGTTACCCACATCACTAGTTATGCAGCCTCACTGAAGTATTTAAAGTACTGCTGGTTTTCTCTCGCCAAACTGATGACACGACACAAGCAGGTCAAATCTACACTGTTAGGCATAACGCCTTTTAAAACTTCCTGATATGCTTTCAGACAGTACAATGCATTGTCTGTAACCACTGCTAAACTGTCATTAAGATTCAGCTGGTTGTTGTGAAGGGACTGAAGTGCTGCCTGTGAAAACGTTGAAAAGTTGCAGCTCTCCATAAAGATAACATCTACCAAAAAGTACTGGTCTTCAGTACCTGTTAATTTTAATTATTGTATCATTTCCAATGATTGTTAAACCTTACATGTTTACAGATTGAAAACATGCATCATTACATCTGTAACTTCATCTACTGCATATCTTAAAATAATTAATTACAAAGCAAAAGCTAACTGATCTGGAAGATGTTAAATCTAGGAATTTAACAGAAAAAAGAAAAGACAGACCCACTTTAAAAGTCTCATTGCATCTGAGGAGAAGCCTGCTCTTCTTTCTGTCCTGGTTTGTAGGTACCGAGTTTATAATGGAAGAGTCAAATGTGGACCTTGCGTGCCTTGTCACCACAAGGCAAAACATGTATTAAATCCAGAAACATTGTTGTTAATTTTTAAAAAGGAACCCGTTACCAACCAGTGTCATTCACTAATAACATTTTTCTATGGGAAAGACTGCTAATACCAGTTAAATATTTAATTGGTTAAATGATTTACAGTACATTCATCATGTACAACGAGAACTGCCTACATAATACAATTACCATCCATTATCCAACCCACTATTGCCTAACTACAGGGTCACAGGGGTCTGCTGGAGCCAATCCCAGCCAACACAGGACGCAAGGCAGGAAACAAATCCCGGGCAGGGTGCCAGCCCACCACAGTAATACAATTACCATACAGCCAAATGTTTACTCACCTATCACTATGTTGAGAATGCTGTGGTCTTGGCTCTCAGTGGTTTCATCAACTAAAATATAAATTTTCTTGCCACGAATCTTTCATAGAACCCTGTCCATATATTGTTCAAAGACACGGAGTCTGATGAATGAATGAGTTTGATGAAGACTGCTCTCGTTTTCTTGCAGCGTGCCTCCTTTTTTACAATGCTTAATAAACAAAGGATGTATCTTTGTCATTTTTTCGAATGGTTTGTCTGACTCACATGGCCACAAAGACCTCCACAAACTGGTGTCTTGCATCTGAAGATTTTGTTGTTTCCTCTATTTTTACCTAAAGGGGAACACTTTTTGATCTTAATTTCTCCATGTTTTTTAAATGGGTTTTAGATTTGACTTGGTCATTGCAAGTATCTTTTTGTGTCCAGTCTATGGTATGCTGGCAAAACCTGCAGAAAAGTTGTTGTCCAGATTCGTAAAAGTTGCCGGGATATTGTTGTACCCTAAATTTTGCAGTTAAGCTTAATTAAGCTTGCAGTTTTTTTGATTTAGTTAGGGTATCTGATACCACTTTATGGAAAAAGATGATCTGCTGTGGCAACCCCTAATGGGAGCAGCTGAAAGAAGAAGAAGGGTATCTGATACCACTTGCTTCGACATTTCTGTCTCATGTAGCTAGATAAAACATTCAAGAAACATGCACATAAACAGATAGAGGTATGACTGAATTTCTACAAAGAACTGCGTTTGCTTAAAAAACAACAAACAAGAAAATAGTATGTGAATGATGAAACTACAGATTATTCAATCATTAAATTTATTGGGAAGTTTTGTAACACCCCTTCAGTCTCTAAGTTCTGCATATTTCCATTTTAAAGTCTAAAATCCGTTTATATGCATTAATTCCATGATTCCATCTGTGTTTTCCACATCATGGAAATCAAATCATAGGGCCCTACTTTTTGCCAAATGAGCCTCGGGGCCCCTCTTCCGCTGCCCTCTCCAGACCTTGCAGCCCAAGGAGAAGTTCCCCAACAGGTGCAGACGGCCATCTTCTCCTGGCCAGTGTCCCTGTTGCCAATCCTATGGTGTCTGCAAGGAGCTACCGAGCCCTTATCTGCGCACACTGCTGCCTTTCCAGGCTCCACCCTGTGAAAAAGCACTCTGTCCCCTCACTGTCGCTGCTCTATTGGCTCCTCCCAGTGACAACACACTCCTAAGCATAGTGGTCGCTCCTGCTACTTGGATGTTTAACAGCCCTCTCCTGAGCACCTGTCACATGTTCCTTCCTGGGGCTATACTCCCATCTACCTGCTTCCTCTCATTACACCTGCTCACTCTTGCCTGGCTTTCCCCACATTAACCTCCACGCCCTTTTCCTTTTTTGTTTTCCTCCATATTCCTGAGAACTCCTTTTATATGCTGGGGAGCAGTTGCTTGTGCAATATTCTGATTGCTGCCCTGGGCTGACAATGAGACAATCTGGCTGCCTGCCTATGCTGGCAAGGCAATGCACGGCTGGCCAGCCACCTCGCAGCAACCTGGAAACAAGCCGGCCTTGCAGACAACTGCTTGCACCTGCTTTGCTCCCCAGCAAAAGAGCGTTCATTATTTATTTGTTAAAACGGGCAGTTATTCTGAGCCATGTACATGCAATACCACATACTGACCTCCCCCCTTAAGCCACCAGTTGCATGGGAAGGCTTCATGCCTCTACCAACCCAGTGCAACTGGTGTCACTGCACTAAAACCAATAAAAGCACTAAAATCTTAAAACTGACCCAAGCTTCCTTTGTAAAAACGGACATTAAAAGAAACAAGAACTTTAAAAAGATGATAAAACCAATCAGTAAATAAATGTCCATTAAAAAGTTCAGAGTCCTTAAAATGTCCTCCTCAGGCTTGAGTGTCATGGGTTCTTTAGAAAAGTCAGTTACCTATCCCACTTGCTGCTCCACATCCAGTCCTTCAGTCCCCGTCGCCAGCTCATCCCACCACTGCCACCATTTGCTGATGGTGTGGGTCAGCTCCATGCTCCCTCTTCCATTATAGGAGCTCATGACCAGGATGAACTGGCAAATGAGGACAAAGCACACACAAAGCAAGGGGATTGTATAAAGGTGTGAAGTGTATTTATTACAAGCAAATCCAAACAAACAGTGTCCAAAAGTACAGTTCTTCAAAATGTTCCATAAATAAATAATCATAAAAAGTATAATGTGTTGGTGGAGGTTAAAAAGCATAGATTGTCCAAAGAAACTGTGAACCCCAATGCTTCAATGCTTCCCTTTAAACCTGGAGTCTCTTCCCCTTATCCTGTCCGGACCTTGCAGAAGTCTTATATGGATCTTATATGGATAGCATCTGCAGGGAAACCTGACGAGACCACACGTCTCTCCCACTGCTCACCTTTGTCCCTTGTGGGGAGATGCAGTCACTCGGGCCACTCCTACTCCCACGAAAGTGCTCAGTAGGAGTGCCCCTTTCACAGCCTCTGGCTCCCATAGCTAGACCCTAACCCAGTACTATTAGTGAGACGAGTCTGCGGCATGGCCATACACTGTACTATAACAAATAAAGTAAAGGTGACGAGGAGGTTAAAATTAAATAAATAAATCCATTACAACAAGGTTAAAAAAAAAACAGATTGGAGGTTGAGAGAAAAAACAGACTGGCCAGTGACCATGGAAGTGAAAATCACAAGGCTGAAAGGAACTGGAAGATGCAGAGGCAGAGAGTGAGAGTGCCAGAGCTTATGGAGTGAGGCAGGTGGTAGGGGGTTAGCCTCAGGGCTGTGGGAACCAGAGTCTGTGAAAGGGGCGCTCCTACTGACTCCTTTCTTGAGAGTAGGAGTGGTGCTAGTGATGGCGTCTCCCTCCAAGGGCCAAAGGTGAGCATCGGGAAAGACACGTGGGGCTTGTTGGGTTGCCCTGTAGATGCCGAAGCAAGGGCAGCAGGGAACGGAGTCCAGATTAGAAGGTTGACTGTACCTGTCAGTAAGCCAGGTTTAAAGAGAAGCATTGGGGCTCACTGTTGTTTTGGACTGTCTCTGGTTTTTAACTTCATAGTTTTTACAAGAATATTTATTGAACTGTTTTTAACCTTCACCAGGGCCTTTTACTTTTTTTGGAACATTTTGAAGCACTGCACTTTTGGACATTCTTTATTTGGATTGGTTTGTAATAAAAACACCATCCACCCCTTGCTTTATGTGTGTTTTGTCCGCATTTGCCAGCTCATCCCAGTCATGACTATCAAAAGTGTTGGATTCAAGAGGCTCCCAAAATGGAAGAGGAAACATGAAGCTGACCTGCACCGTCACAGTGCTTTTAATTAACATATTTGCTTGAGGGAGATTTTAATTTTTAAAAAGTTATTTCAGGTATTTAATGGGTCGCTAGGAAGTATTGCATGGTTTCTCCATGGGTGCCCCACATTTCATATGAAGATGTGCTTATAAATTCCAGTTTGGCATCATTAGTCTTTTGTCTAAAATTACAGATTTTAAATGTGAACAAGGTTGTTATACTGTAGGTTTTGACTTTCTGGTAATTATCCATAGCTTGCCTTTGATTCCCAGGCTTAGTGTTTTGACTCAAGTTGAATTATTATGCTCTTCTTGATGACCTCTGGCAATTTTTATTGTACTGTAGTTTGAAATATCTGCTTTGAAAATCACACAGTGTGTCTGCAGGCTATTCAAAGAGAGCAGATGGAAATTAAAAGGCAGGTGGACAGCATCAGTGCTGCAGTTCTGCCAAGCTGCTTACAGTACTCATGTCTGGCAAAACAAAATGTATATTTTCTGTGTATGTGCACCTGTGCGTGTAAGCTAAAATGTCTTCATACCTTGAAATTTTTATGTCTGTGCACAGACTGCACACGCACATACAAACACAAGTGCTATGTTGTTTGCAACTGATTCACATCAGTTATTCATTCAGTCACTGTTATAGGTATAGTATGATTGGTCTAAAAAGCCAGATTGAGATATTGTAGAGCATATGTCTTGGGCCTGGGATATTTCTTTGCAGTGGTATTGCTTGCTGTTGGTCAAAATCTAAAGGTAAGGTGCAAAGAGGTGTGTATTTTGGGGTCTTGCCTCAGCCTTGGGCCCAAAATGAGTTAATCTGACCCTGAAGAAGTACTCATTCAGACCACACCTGGCACAACAAATTAATAGCTATGACTTTGTTTATTTAGAATTGAATTTGGATTTGAATCATTGAGTTTAGCTACATATGTTTTACATGGTAGTATGTCAAACTTGATTAATCAAGTTTTTATTTAAAGTAAACATCCCAAAACAATTTTTTTTGTTGGCAACAGAAATGCTTCAATTTATATAAAGAGTAAATATAAAGTATGTACAAAATCAATAAAAATATGCTGTGGTGGGTTGGCGCCCTGCCTGGGGTTTGTTTCCTGCCTTGCGCTCTGTGTTGGCTGGGATTGGCTCCAGCAGACCCCCGTGACCCTGTAGTTTAGATATAGCGCGTTGGATAATGGATGGATGGATAAATATATGCATTTATAATGCATTTTATTGACCTTACAAGTTAATTTGTGTTTCCTGCCACAAACTGAAGACATAGACCGATCATTATAAACATCTTATGGCGTGTTGTTGGTCTGTGTTTCTGACTATTCTGGGTATTTTCGGCAACTGTGTCCGATGCTATAAAATGGTATCATCTTCAGGACTGATTTCTACTTACCAGTATGTTTATTTGTTTGTCTAGGGCTGCAGCAACCAAGACTGTGTTAGATAAGATGGATGGATATGGATTATAGCACTTCAAAAAAGTTCCTAAAAACATATTCCTCTTACTTTTGTATGAAAAAATAATTTGTCCTGCACCTTTCTTTTAGAAGCCAGCAATGAGAAAGGCATAAACTGCATTCAAAAATTTAGAATGATGATTGAAGATGAAGTGAAACAAACCCAAGGCTACATGTTCAAAGAGGCCATGCACAATGTGCTAACTGAGTTTACTAAACTAAAGGTGAGTAAAATGACAAAATACTTAGAAAAATAATCTATTTGCTAAGCAACAGTATGAGTGTAAACTAGAGGCTGAATGTACAGTAGCATCTCTATTAATTCGTACAAACTCTGTCAGGGATTAGAGGTGCTAATAGAGTACAAACTAAACTCTAATGTAGTTTCATTTTAGAAAGAATTAAATGAACTAATATCCCTAAGGCATCATGATGAAATTTCAGGATATGTTTTAAAACTTGTAGTGACTAATTAGGTGACATCTTCAGTGAATAATTAATATTTCATTGAGGGAATCTGTGGTCAATGCCTGGTTAAAAAGGTCATTAATTATCCTCATGCTTCAAAAAAAAAAGGGGGCAGACTGAATAACTATTTAAACAGAACACATTAAACAGAATATTCCAGACAGTCATGGTCATTTCAAGTTTGCATATTGCCACAACCAACCCACAGATACAGTCATATGACATCAAAAGTTTGGGAGCCCCCTCTTAATTCTTTGGATTTTTGTTTATCATTGGCTGAACTTTCAAAGTAGTAATTTCTTTTTAATACATGGCATGCCTTATGCAAACAGTAGTATTTCAGCAGTGACATTAAGTTTATTGGATTAACAGAAAACATGCAATATGCATTATAACAAAATTAGACAGATGCATAAATTTGCATAAATTTTGGCACCCAACAGAGATATTACATCAATACTTAGTTGAGCCTCCTTTTGCAAATATAACAGCCTCTATATGCCTCCTATAGCCTTTGATGAGTGTCTGGATACTGGATGGAGATATTTTTTGACCATTCTTCCATGCAAAATCTCTCCAGTTCAATTAAAATTGATGGCTGCCGAGCATGGACAGCCTGCATCAAATCAACCCATAGATTTTCAATGATATTCTCTATACTAATAAAAGGCAAAGCCCTCACTGACTCACTGATTGATTGACTGACTGACTGACTGACTGACTGACTCACTCACTCACTCATCACTAATTCTCCAACTTCACGTGTAGGTAGAAGGCTGAAATTTGGCAGGCTCATTCCTTACAGGTTACTTACAAAAATTAAGCAGGTTTAATTTCGAAATTCTACGCTTAACGGTCATAATGGTCTGCGCCATGTTAAACTTTCTTATTTATGGCCCCTTCTTCACAAAATTTGGTAGGCGACTTCCCGCGCTAACCAAACCGATATACGATACTTATTTCAGTGGTATGACGCCATTGTCGGGCCATATTGAACTTTCCAACGGTCTTTGTTGCCCTCACTGACTCACTCATCACTAATTCTCCAAATTCCCATGTAGGTAGAAGGCTGAAATTTGGCAGGCTTATTCCTTACAGCTTACTTACAAAAGTTAAGCAGGTTTCATTTCGAAATTCTACTGCGTAACAGTCATAATGGTCGACAATGTCCGCCATGTTAAACTTTCTTATTTATGACCCCATCTTCACGAAATTTGGTGGCTTCCCTGCGCTAACCAAAACTGATGTACATACTTATTTTGGTAGTATGACGCCAATGTCAGCCGCCATATTGAACTTTCCAACATCACTAATTCTCCAACTTCACGTGTAGGTAGAAGGCTGAAATTTGGCAGGCTCATTCCTTACAGCTTACTTACAAAAGTTAAGCAGGTTTCATTTAGAAATTCTACGCGTAACGGTCATAACGGTTGACAACATTCTGCCATGTTAAACTTTCTTATTTATGGCCCCATCCTCACGAAATTTGGTAGGCGACTTCCCTGCGCTAACCGAAACCGATGTACGTACTTATTTCGGTGGTATGATGCCACTATCGGCCACCATATTGAACTTTCCAACGGTCTTTGTTACCTATGGGCCCATCTTCAAGAAATTTGGTACGCGGGTTCCCAACGCTAACTGAATCCTACTTACGTACATTTATATCGTCCATAGCCTGCAGCTCGGTCGCTGTGTGAGGTGACATTGGGTCCCCCATCCTTACGCTCCCACGTTGTTGGCTGCCTGCCTATATAAGGCTGTCCGTCGCGTATTAACGTCTCCCCTGCTGATAACTGCAGTCTTTTTATTTAATTCCATGGCTTCTCCGCTGTTTTATTGTTCGTTTATTATGATTATAGTTATTGTATAGGTATTTTAGACTTAGTTTACATTGTTCAGGTACCCATTTCCTTTATCGTTCCAACCGTACCCCCATTAACATGTCTATCGAGGTGATCACCATCGATCAAAGAACTGTCACTTACCGAGTGGTTTCTATGCCTGGAGGTGACGCCTGCCTTTTCCATTCTCTGTGTTACATATTGCACGGCCATATCAGGCTCACTCTTGATATCTGTAGGAACATTGTGTCTTATGTATTGAATGACTGCGACAGGTTCAAGGTGTGGACTGATGACGGTACAGGAGATAATTATACTACACAGGAGCACTATAAGAGTGGAATGCTTAAGCCCTTCACCTTTGCCCAAAAAGGCAATTATAATGATTTTCAGATATAATATATAAAGTCAGCGTCGGAATATATAAAGTCATTCCTGAACAAATAAAGTCAAAACTTAAATATATAAAGTCATTCCTGAATATATAAAGTAATTCCTGAATATATAAAGTCAGCGTTGGAATATATAAAGTCACTCCTGAATATAGAAAGTCAGAGTTAGAATATATAAAGTCAAAACTTGAATATATAAAGTCAGTGTCGCAAGTAAAGTCGCAATGATTTCCACTCTCCCAGGAGCGGTGGGGCACTCGAGTGTCACAAACAGTGCAAGAAGAGGACGCCGCCTGAAACTGCAGCTCTCAACCTGGCAGAGCAGCCCGACATGCCACGCCCGGCGCCCACTTTGTTCTCACGACCCTCGCTGCTGAAGGCGGTGTCGTCTTCACATTGTTTACAGCTCAGCACAGTTAAAAGTAGAAGGATGCAAAGCTGTTTTCCTCATTTCTTCTACTATCAAGTACTGCCAATTAAAAAAATATAATGTGGCAGTTTCTGCGACAGTCACGTGGACAAATAAATAAAACTTCTCTGTCAGAACGCCCCTGGTGGTGAACGGCTCAGCTGGAGTCCAAAGAGGAGGGCTGGGAGAGAGCGAAGCGGGTGCACTTCTATGGGATAGATGGCGTGTTTGTGTTTACTTTTTCAATATCAGTAAAGTAACTGTCACACAAATAATAACAATTCATAAAGACGATATAAAATGGCGTCCACAAACAAAGTGATTAGTTCCGTATTATAATATGTTTTGTGGCCACGTGTAATTTCCGTTTCGCATGGTCATACGTAATTTCCGTTTAAAACATGAAAAGAATTTTTATATATATATATATATATATATATATATATATATATATATATATATACTGACAGTAGGGCGCTGTCACTCCTCTAATTCGACAGACAAACTCTCAGGACAGCAGGTAAAAGTACCAAGAAGTATTTTAATTCTTGTTCTTCTTATTAACAGTGCCCTAAGCACTACAGCCACCATACAAAAGCAAGTAAATACAATAAGTATCAGGCACAATTCTCTCTCTCTATCTTCAACACCTCCCAGCAAGCGTTGTCTACTACCCCCGACTCTGGCTCGCTTGTTGCGTTTACAGTCCATCCGGTCAGATGGAGAACTTGCAATTTTCGTCAGCCCAGAAGTACTATGGGACTTCTGTTCCCGTGACTTTGGAGAATTTCCAGGCTATGTAGAAAGTAATAACTCCCTGGTCGCCTGCAGCAACTCCTGGTGGCACCCACGGTACCCAGCAGGGCTGTGAAGCTGAACTCTAGATTCCATGGTGTCTTTGGGAATCTGGGATACTGCTATGCTGCAGGGAAACCACCATATAGCATCCTGGGGAGGCAGTGTCCCAAAGTAGCTGACTTCACCCATCTTTCCATCCTTTGGGTGTCCTGACCGGGTTGAGCTGCCTGCAGTTCATCACTATATATATTTATATATATATATATATATACAGGTGCTGGTCATAAAATTAGAATATCATGACAAAGTTGATTTATTTCAGTAATTCCATTCAAAAAGTGAAACTTATATATTAGATTCATTCATTACACACAGACTGATGTATTTCAAATGTTTATTTCTTTTAATTTTGATGATTATAACTGACAACTAATGAAAGTCCCAAATTCAGTATCTCGGAAAATTAGAATATCAATTAAGACCAATGCAAAAAAAGGATTTTTAGAAATGTTGGCCAACTGAAAGGTATGAACATGAAAAGTATGAGCATGTACAGCACTCAATATTTAGTTGGGGCTCCTTTGGCCTGGATTACTGCAGCAATGTGGCGTGGCATGGAGTCGATCAGTCTGTGGCACTGCTCAGGTGTTATGAGAGCCCATGTTGCTCTGATAGTGGCCTTCAGCTCTTCTGAATTGTTGGGTCTGGTGTATTGCATCTTCCTCTTCACAATACCCCATAGATTTTCTATGGGGTTAAGGTCAGGCGAGTTTGCTGGCCAATCAAGAACAGGGATACCATGGTCCTTAAACCAGGTACTGGTAGCTTTGGCACTGTGTGGAAAATGAAATCTGCATCTCCATAAAGTTTGTCAGCAGCAGGAAGCATGAAGTGCTCTAAAACTTCCTGGTAGACGGCTGCGTTGACCTTGGACCTCAGAAAACACAATGGACCAACACCAGCAGATGACATGGCACCCCAAACCATCACTGACTGTGGAAACTTTACACTGGACCTCAAGCAACGTGGATTCTGTGCCTCTCCTCTCTTCCTCCAGACTCTGGGACCTTGATTTCCAAAGGAAATGCAAAATTTACTTTCATCAGAGAACATAACTTTGGACCACTCAGCAGCAGTCCAGTCCTTTAGCCCAGGCGAGACGCTTCTGACACTGTCTCTTGTTCAAGAGTGGCTTGACACAAGGAATGCGACAGCTGAAACCCATGTCTTGCATACGTCTGTGCATGGTGGTTCTTGAAGCACTGACTCCAGCTGCAGTCCACTCTTTGTGAATCTCCCCCATGGTTTTAATGGGTTTTGTTTCACAATCTCTCCAGGGTGCGGTTATCCCTATTGCTTGTACACTTTTTCTACCACATCTTGTCCTTCCCTTCGCCTCTCTATTAATGTGCTTGGACACAGAGCTCTGTGAACAGCCAGCCTCTTTAGCAATGACCTTTTGTGTCTTGCCCTCCTTGTGCAAGGTGTCAATGGTCGTCTTTTGGACAACTGTCAAGTCAGCAGTCTTCCCCATGATTGTGTAGCCTACAGAACTAGACTGAGAGACCATTTAAAGGCTTTTGCAGGTGTTTTGAGTTAATTAGCTGATTAGAGTGTGGCACCAGGTGTCTTCAATATTGAACCTTCTCACAATATTCTAATTTTCCGAGATACTGAATTTGGGACTTTCATTAGTTGTCAGTTATAATCATCAAAATTAAAAGAAATAAACATTTGAAATACATCAGTCTGTGTGTAATGAATGAATCTAATATACAAGTTTCACTTTTTGAATGGAATTACTGAAATAAATCAACTTTGTCATGATATTCTAATTTTATGACCAGCACCTGTATATATATATATATATACCTGTATATATATATATATATATATATATATATATATATATATATATATATATATCAATCTATTATATAAAAAATCTTGGGTCGTGATGTGATCATCTCGAGAGACACTTTGATGTCACACGCAGTCTAGACATTACAACCTTAGGAAGCAAGACCCATGAGACGGTGACTTTTGCACGCCACGCCCTACTTACAAACAATTTAAAACAAGTTCACAGACATTTAACCTCGCAGTTGTTGGAATGCTTGTAGCCCTTTAAAACTCAAGTTATGAGGTGGTAATAGCAATGGTGTAATATAAATTTTGATTAGTACAGTTAAATTTATTGCACGTTGTTAAAAGTTATGTAATTATATTTATAAGGTTTTAAATATAAAAAGTAAATGCTGGTATTTATGTTAAATTATTTTATTGATTTGGAGAGGAGCAAAGGGTGGGGGTCAGAGGTCAGGAGGAGAGAGACTGATGAAGGGAAGAGTGGAAAAGTTGTTAGAAAAGCGGTTGATTGTAAATTTCAGTGAGGAATTAAAAAAAGGACTGGTCGAGAACGCCAAACTGGTGAGCTGTCTGTGAAAGCATTGGAAGCATTGGAGTACATTGCCGATATCGGATGTTGTTGCAGCTGACCAACTATCACTGAGATTTGATACTCGCTATGAAAGTCAGCGCATCTGCTAGAAAAAGGAAATGAGACCCATCTGCTCTATTACAGCATAAGAGGCAGTCGCAATTTAACGCCGCAATCACCTTCAAGTACCAGGTCTGCAACGCTTATGTGTGGTACCTTTACCTGACTTTGTTTGGTTCCTTTTATTTTAGTTTGCTGGCATGGTTTTATAAGGGATTGTTCTTGTTTATTGATTTTTTTTCTTTCAAAGAAAGGACTGCTGGTTCAACACTGAAATAGATTTCTTGGATTTTTAAGTTTATACTTTTGTATGGATGTCCATCCATTTACTAACCCGCTGAATCGAACACAGGGTCACGGGGTCTGCCAGAGCCAATCCCAGCCAACATAGGGCACAAGGCAGGAACCAATCCTGGGCAGGGTGCCAACCCACCGCAGGACACACACAAACACACACCAAGCACACACTAGGGCCAATTTAGAATCGCCAATCCACCTAACCTGCATGTCTTTGGATTGTGGGAGGAAACCAGAGCGCCGGAGGAAACCCACTCAGACACGGGAGAACAGGCAAACTCCACACAGGGAGGATGTGTGATGAATATATGTAAATAGTTAATGTATTTAAACTAAACCATTGAACTTTGGTGGTTTTCTTTTTAATGCTTGGCTAAGCCATATAAGGCATAAAGGGGAAATCATGTTGGCAGGTGGTTATAGTATCCTTTGTGGGGTCTAGTAAAACTTGTGCAATTAATGGTAGAGTTATGTAAATTACATTAGCTAATTAGTTAAAATATTTTGTTTGTAATAGAGTAATAGTTTTTATACGTTGCATATTAATTATTTACATTAGTAACACAGGTTTGTTCCTTAAAACAGTTGTGCTGAGAATGCTAGGGTAAAAGGTTATATTTAAAGTTAGTAATGAAATAAAAAAAGAAGGAAACAAACTGACCTAAGGTAAGCGCCTTCAGTAAAAGCAGAGGGTGCTACATGCTTATAGCAGACACACTTTATGTGCTCCCAGCTCTTAAAATTGTTATACATTCTAGATGGCACATGAATGACTAAGCGAAGAAGAAAGAGACACGAAAGTGTTGAAGAGAAAAGAAGGCAAAATAGGATGCAAAGAGAACAATAATAATCAATGTGCAAATTCAGAATAATAGGAAAGTAATAGTCAGCCGGAACAAGTGGAATTGAAAAGCTTCATTAGCTCAAATCTGTCAGAAATATGACTTCATAATGAAGTTCAAAACGTTGGCAAATACACAGGCAGAGCAAGTTAAAGAATATGAAAGTAGGAAAATTGAAACTATCAAAAAAAATAAAGATTGCATTAGCAAAAAAAAATGGAAATTATTACTCGGTGAAATAATGGAACAGAAAAAAGAGATTGAATGTATGGATATAGGTGATATGTCAGAAGTATGTAGATATTGTAGGCTTTAAAGTTTAAGTCGGAGACTTGTAGATCGCTAATTCCTGTTGCCATCAGGGAAAAGTAGTGTTGCCTCCCAATGAAGAGGCGTAACCGCGTGAATTAAAAGATTTGTTCTTTGGTGAAAGTGAAATCCACAAACACTACAGGCAAAATAACCGAGTCTATAATAATCTTTTAGCGTTAGCATCATTCAATGCTCAAAACGTAGATTTACGATTCAGGACCATACAAGAAACGATGAAGTCAAAAGAATTAACACGATAATTGTTGAACGATTACATGGCAAATTGGTTAAATGCATATCAATAGATTATGCTGAAGCAGTTGGTGCTGATAGTCCAGGGGCCTCATGTATAAGCGGTGCGACGCACAGAAATGTTGCGTAAGAACTTTCCACGTTCAAATCGCGATGTATAAAACCTACACTTGCCGTAAAGCCACGCACTTTTCCACGGTACCTCATGGCTTGTCGTGCGCAAGTTCTCCGCTCGGTTTTGCAGACTGGCGGCACCCAACGCCAAAGCAGTGCTACTGTTCCTGTGTGGTTACTCCTTATTTTCCTGACGCGGCTTTATAAATACACTGAAACTAACCGCATATTGTTTATTAGTGTAATGCATCTGATTGTAATTAACTTGTAACAATATAATGGTCCAGGAAACAACCATAGTATTCCAAATACCATAACTGCTTTAGCGTTGTTACTCTCACTTCTCCTTCTTCTTCTTCTTCTTTCAGCTCCTCCTGTTAGGAGTTGCCACAGCGGATCATCTTTTTCCATATTTCTCTCACTGCACCACTCGGAGTATTTATATCACTGTATCTGAGTGTGAATCACAGCAGCAGCTGATCGAAAGAGAATTATCGGTATACAGTTTCATGGACATGCTGTCTCAGCCACTGCAAAACGTTTCAAAGCCTTTCCTGTATGGACCTCGCGGTTCAGAAACAGTTTCATCCCAAGAACTTTAAATGCACTCAATCAATTGCTCCTTGTAGAACTGTTTGTACTTATAAGTACAATCACCCCACTGTAAACTTGCACTACAGTTATAATATCTCACAACCTGAGCCACTTTATAAAGCGCGTTTACATATGATGACGATATCATTTTAAGGTGAAATGCAGCAAAATATTTATTAAATTATACAGATAAAACTTTAACTTCATTTAAATAATCTATATTCTTCACTGGGAGTATCGTTAAGGATAGAATAATTAAACATGTACTACGAAGATATTTCAATGTTCTTTAAACGTTTTGAAGAATCGGCGCTAAGCTTACAGATGGCTTAACTTCCATTACAGAGCTGATTGTATGGCGATCGGTTACTTTGGGGAAAGAAAAGCACTGACTGCAGTGGCGGCTACGGCAATATATATTGAATATAAAACAGAAAGAGAAAATAACAACACAGCTAAAACGCAGCGACAAATTTCGGCAAAAGTTAAATGCTTGTGTCATGAGCACGAGGCGGCTATGCAGTGTCTGCAACGGACGTGGCCATCCACGTGCATAAGCTACCTTACTGATGGGGGCGAAGGAGCCACCGATTCTTCCTCTGCCCAGTGCCACCACAAGCCTAGAGCAGCCCCTGAGTACTGCTGCAATAAATTATTTCATCGAAGTGAAACACATGTTTAAAAGCGTGCTTTAACTCTATCATAATAAAAATGATATCATGTATACATCTCAGTATTTTAGTTATTCAGAGAGCTGTAATATCACGAATGTAATGGATTCTGTGTCCAGTTGGAGGAAGAGAGCCGGTTTAAGAAGCAAGTAGTGATTCACACACATAGAGCACATAGAAGATCAAATACAAAACAAAGCATTTAATGTGCTACTTTAATTACGATGTGATTTGAGAAACTGGTTAATTAAACGATTTTAAGATGAAGTTTATGATGTTCTACTTTAATGACAAAATAAACTACGTGATTAAAGTGGAAATTTCGAGATTGAAGTTGACATTTCGTGCTTTTTCCCCACTGTGTGCCTTTTTCTCTGTACCTAATAAGCTTTCATATGACACTCAGACACTGGGCTACAACTCGGCTTTTCACGGCGACTTTGATATGTGACTTCTTTTTATTTCCGCACTGTGCGATTTTGTGAATGTGAGCTTTCAAGTTTCTCCAACACGCTATGTCACTCGATCAACTTCCTTTTGTTGATTATACCACGGTTTATTTGAACAAATAGTATGTTTTTCCTTTGCCTCCACTTGGTATTCGCTGAAATTCTTATATTTTCCCCGTGCTTTTCCCATTGTCTTTTCACAGAAGGCTGCGCTTAAGGGCGATTTATATTGATTTGCATATTCAAAGAGGCATAATTCTGGGAGGAGTTGGGGCATTACATAAAGCGTGCACGAGCGTTACTTTTCACGCTGATCGGGATTTATGTAGCAGAAGAACGTGGAAGTTGGAGTACGCACAGATTCCTGCATCTGGATTTTTCTGTGCGTAAGCACATTTCGGCTTTTGTGCTTACACCATGTTATAGTGCGAGTTCTACACGGCGCTATACATGAGGCCCCGGAAGATGAAAACATCAACTTACAATATTCCGCCGAATATCTACAAGCGTTAACACCGTCCGGACTCCCACCAGCTGAATTACTGTTAAAAGAAGGATGACCATACGCTATGAGAATCTGTGGTCCCGCAACAATTAAAGCTATAAGTTTAATTTTGAAGGAAGCACAATTCAGTCAATGTATATATATGATCACGGAAAATCGATACAAAGCAGAATCAAACGGCGTTCGTCAAATCAGAGAATACATTTACACAATCGAATTTCAAAAACAGGGTTTACCTCACATGCATTTATTGGTTACTTTGCAAAATAAATTATAAACTGCTGATGATGTAGATTGGTTTGTCTGTGCTGAAAGTTCAAACAGAGAAAACTATCCTGAATTTTGGTACAAAGTCATTAAACACATGTCTCACGGACCACATTTAAAAGAGTCAGTATGCTAGGACTCAAAAGAGAAAAAGTGTTAAAAGAAATTTCAATCAGTTCAATCAACAGTTATGACTGAGGCTGGCTTTCCTGATTATCGCTGAAGAAATAATCGTCACAAACAACACACTTACCATGGAAAGAAAGATGGTAAAATTGTGAAGATCGATAATTCAATGATTGTACCATATAACCTGTATTTGCTCAAAAGATTCGATTGTCATATTAATGTCGTAGTATTGTGCATTGAAAATGAGTATTAAGTACATCTATAAGTACATTCATAAAGGGCACGATAGAGTATGTGCAACTTTATCCAAAGAACAGTCTCAGGACGAAATTTAAGCATATTTAGATACTCGATACGGGTAGTGGGTGGCATTTAATGGAATTGCCAATGCATGGTCAAAGTTGTCATTCTGTTGAATTATTAATGATTCATTTACCAGGTCAGAATATGATTTGATTTAAAGAGGACGAAGAAGCAGAAGCTTTAATGGTAGAGAAAAATAGAAATACAAAATTAATGGCTTATTTTGACCTTAATAAAACAGATGTAAATGCAAAAGCATATAATGTATCATAAAATCCCTCAACAATATACATGGCAGAAACAAAAAGAAGTGTGTATGTATGTGTGTGTGTGTATATATATATATATATATATATATATATATATATATATATATATATATATATATATATATATATATATATATATATATATATATATATATTGTGAACTGACCCCAGCACAGACAGACGGACGACATATTTTGCTCCACACACTTTTATTTACAATATATATATAATATACAAAGTCACGTGCACTCACGAAACCCCAGTGTCTCGCACTGAATCCCCAAAAGTCCAGGGCCCACAGTCTCTGTGCCTTTGTCCTGGCCGCCTCCTGTCCTCTCTCAGCTCTGTCCACTTCCACCCGACATCCACCAAATGACTGGAGGGAGGCGTCTTAAATAATGCCCCGGATGAGCCCCAGGTGTTTCCGCCCTCTTCTCCTTAGCCACGCCCCAGCGTGGCGGAAGTGTCGGCTGCTTTCCTGGCAGCTCTCCGGCCACACTAAAGTCTTCCCCGGCACTTCCTGGTGTGGCGGAAGTGCCGGGCTCCCCGGATAATTAGGCACCAGGCGCCTGGCAGGGGCAACGGGTCCCTACAGGGCTGGGCTTCCAAGCCCTGTACCCGAGGCCCCTGTCTAACCAGGACGGACGCCCACTCAGTCTGGAGGAGGCACACGCCCTCCTCCGGTCTTCAAGCGTCCCGGCCGGGCTCCATCCCCGCCAAAGACCACACAGGGTAAACCGGCATCGGGCGCCGCCCGCCACAATATATATATATGGATGTATGCGTATATATTTGTATATGGATGTATGTATGTGTGTGTATATATATATATATATATATATGGATGTATGCGTATATATTTGTATATGGATGTATGTATGTGTGTGTATATATACTCAGCAAAAAAGAAACGTCCTCTGACTTTCAACTGTTTTACTTTCAGTAAACGTAATGTGTAAATATTTGTATGAACACTAAAAAGAGTCAACACCATAAAACATAAACTAAAAATGTTTCACAATGTGTCCCTGAATAAAGGGAGGCTCAAAATAAAAAGTACCAGTCAGTATCTGGTGTGGCCACCAGCTGCTTGAAGTACTGCAGTGCATCTCCTCCTCATGGACTGGACCAGATTTGTCAGTTCTTGCTGTGAGATGTTACCCCACTCTTCCACCAAGGCACCTCAAAGTTCCTGGACATTTCTGGGGGGAATGGCCCTAGCCCTCACCCTGCGATCCAACAGGTCCCAGACGTGCTCAATGGGATTGAGATCCGGCTCTTCCACTGCAAGGATGATCAGCTGTCCTTCCTGTCTCCTGTAGCTGTCTTAGGCGTCTCACAGTGCGGACATGGCAATTTATTGCCCTAGCCACATCAGCAGTCCTCATGCCTCCCTGCAGCATGCCTAATGCGTTCTCACGCAGATGAGCAGGGACCCTGGGCATCTTTCTTTGGGTGTTTTTCACAGTCGGTAGACAAGTCTCTTTAGTGTCCTGCGTTTTAGAACTGTGACCTTAAATGCCTACTTTCTGTAAGCTGTTAAGGTCTTAACCCAGCTGCTTATTGATGGAGTAGGAAATGAACAACCTCTGACGGTGAACAAGCCTTTGTACACATATCAATAGGAAAGCAAGGTGTAAAGCTTAAGTTTAAATTACGTTCATAGACACGCTGTGACGATGTGGGTTCGACTCCATGCTCCTATTGCTGTTCAGGAGCCCTTGAACCCAACACCGTCGATAATGTCACCGAGATGAGCTGACACATAGGACAAATCTCTCAAGGCCAGGATATTCCATAAAGTGCTTTTATTTAAAAAAAATCATCAACTCAAAAAGTGCAAAAGTGCAAAGTCAAAGTTCAATAAATAAATCCATAAAAGTTCCAGTGGGGCTAAAACCATCAATAAATAAATCCTTTATAATCAGAGGTTAATCACGCTAGTCTCTCTTTTTCCATGATCTCTTCGATTTATCTTCTTTTTCCACGATTTTTCTCCCCACTCTGGTCTACCCCGTTTATATATATACACATATCCCTCTCTGCCTCCGTGAGCACATCGTCTTAATTACACACCGCAGGAAGCCAATGAGGCAAACAAGAACGACTGCACCCTCACGTGCAGGTGCACTCGCTCAATCACCCCATTAACTCCCATTAACTGTGCAATCGCTACCACAGAGAGCGACACGGCTATACAGATTTAAACAAACCTGACTTTTTTCGAAGCCGCGGACCCGCTTATACCACACACGCTGCTGCTAAATATTCGCAGGCAAATCCACAACTTAATACGGAATGCCTGTTAAACATCTTCGATTCATGAATACCGATTTCGGTAGTGATCACTTCGATGAATGAAACCTGTTCAAAAAAAGCATTACACAATTGAGAAGGCAGCAAAAGAATATGAAGCGAGTGACGCATACAAGCATATTCATAAGTGCAGCTACTGCGGAAACAAAGCACGGTGTAAACCTTAAGTTTAAATTAAGTTCATAGACAGGCTGCCGCTGGCGTTTGTCATGCCTACGACGAATACGATATTCGCAAGATACAAGTTTAAATGAGAAGACGCAGGGTATAAACGAGACTTTTGATCACTTTGTAACGAAGTAAAAATTGCTGTAACGGAGTTAAAATTGTTTGTGAAGGACTGTGCTTATGCAAACGAATAGGAAAACAAGGTGTAAAGCTTAACTTTAAATTAGGTTCATAGACACACTGCGCTGGCGCTTGTCATGCCTAAGACGAATACGATATTCGCGAGATACAAGTTTAATGAGAGGACGCAGGGTATAAACAAGACTTTTCATCACTTTGTAACGGAGTTAAAATTGCTGGTGAAGGACTGTGCTTATGCAAACAAAGATGAGATGGTCAGGGATAGAATAGTGTTTGGCACAAACTCAGCAAAAGTGCAAGAGAAACGTTTAAGTGAATCTGAGCTAACATTAAATAAAGCCGTGGACATTGCAAGATCGCACGAGATAGCACAAGGACAGCTGAGAACCTTCGATGCATGTACTCTGAGCTGCTCACGTGAACTCACTTTGCAGGACTGGGAAAGGTAAACCCGTGCATGCAGTGTGTGACGTCTCAGATAAAGAGGAAGACGAGCTGTTTATTGATGCAATAAGAAAGGAACAACCCTCTGAATCTGAACAAGCCTTTGTAGACATATCAATAGGAAAGCAAGGTGTAAAGCTTAAGTTTAAATTAAGTTCATAGACACGCTGCCACTAAATATTTGCAGGCAAATCCACAACTTAATACCGGAATGACTTAAACATGTTTGATTCACGAGTACGATTTGGGTAGTGAACACTTGATGAATGAAACCTGTTATCTTTACAACGGTTGACAAACACGGAATATAACTTGAACACAACACATCCTCCAAATACGAACCTGATTGAAAGAAATAATGATAATCAAATCCTTGATGACAGCAACACTTATAACAGTGACAAAACAATTGCATTATGTTACGTTATTTTTAAAATGTTTCCTTTTCTTTTTCATAACTTCTTTAACACACTACTTCTCCGCTGCGAAGTGCAGGTATTTTGCTAGTATATATATATATATATATATATATATATATATAGTAATAATGAGACAAAGAGAGATTAGAAATCTTTGAGGCACCACTAGGCCAACCCTGTATATTCAAATAAACCATGTGGAATAGAGCTATGAAAAACGTCGAAATGATGCGAGTCTCCATCAGACTGGTTCAAGATGGTGTTGCTTTCTAGAGACAAAGTTCCTGGGTAGGAAGAGGCAGGTCAGGGCAGGCAGAAACCGGAAGTGACGTCAGAGTTGTATTGCCTATCAATCTTCCAATCTGCAGAGAGAGGAGGAGAGAAGGCATTAGTCGACTGCACCCTCTGGCTTTCAGGAGGAATAGTAAAATTATCCAAGCACTTAAACTGTCTCCTATTCTCATGCATGTGACTATGTAAGTATATAAATATATACTTCCTACTAGCCATGATAATAAATAAATGTTTGTTATCTCTTGCTCTACAGTATATGTACAGTACCTTTAGTGCCTTTCCTCAGTATTTGCGTGTATGTGATCACTTCTTCACCATCACTTCATCTCTTGAGCAAGTTCTCATAAAGCCTGCTTCTCAAACTCTGTCATTATTTGTGAGACACCTTATTCGCTTTCTGTTTGATTTTATACTTGACATCTTTGAAGGAGATTCTCTCTGTGTGGCTCAAATGCCTTTGCTAATCTTTGTGCATCTAACACTTGCACCTCCTCTTTCACCACATCACTAAACTCAAACTGATCAATCACATCAAGCTAAACCGACCAATAAGAATGTTCAGAGAGACTGGACACACAGGCTTTAGAGTTTTATATAGTAGACTAGGGGCTTACCTCCTGCTCGCTCCGCCAACCCCCTTTCTGCGCTACATGCCAGCCACTTCACATCTCTGCCGCTTGCATTGTAAAGAGGGGCTGAACGCACCCAAGGGGACGCTGTCGCTCCTCAAACCCCTCTTAAGCGGTGATACAACAGTTTTTTTACCTTCTCTTTGCTCGATCTGCTGCCGCAACAGCCACTGTGTGGCACTTCGAACATTTAAAAGCCTGTATAGCAACTGTCTTTTATTTCCAGCCCTGGGTGTGGTTAAATCTCTTTTCACAAACTCTTGTCTCACGGCACATGAGTTCTTGAAATTTTCTAGTATTTAATTTAAAACGGAATAAGAATCTGAAAATCTAACAACATCACATTAAAGTTCAATAAATTCTGAAAAGAATGATACCAAACATTATATATATATATATATATATATATATATATATATATATATATATATATATATATATATATATATATATGTACAGTGGGATGCAAAATTTTGGGCAACCTTGTTAATAGTCATTATTTTCCTGTATAAATCGTTGGTTGTTACGATAAAAAATGTCAGTTAAATATATCATATAGGAGACACACAGTGATATTTGAGAAGTGAAATGAAGTTTATTGGATTTACAGAAAGTGTGCAATAATTGTTCAAACAAAATCAGGCAGGGGCATAAATTTGGGCACCACAAAAAAGAAATGAAATCAATATTTAGTAGATCCGCCTTTTGCAGAAATTACAGCCTCTAAACGCTTCCTGCAGGTTCCAATGAGAGTCTGGATTGTGGTTGAAGGTACTTTGGACCATTCCTCTTTACAAAACATCTCTAGTTCATTTAACTCTTTAACTCACACCTCAGATTTTCAATTATATTCAGGTCTGGGGACTGAGATGGCCATTCCAGAACGTTGTACTTGTTCCTCTGCATGAATGCCTTAGTGGATTTTGAGCAGTGTTTCGGGTCGTTGTCTTGTTGAAAGATCCAGCCCCGGCGCAGCTTCAGCTTTGTCACTGATTCCTGATCATTGGTCTCCAGAATCTGCTGATACTGAGTGGAATCCATGCGTCCCTCAACTTTGACAAGATTCCCAGTCCCTGCACTGGCCACACAGCCCCACAGCATGATGGAACCACCACCATATTTTACTGTAGGTAGCAGGTGTTTTTCTTGGAATGCTGTGTTCTTTTTCCTCCATGCATAACGCCCCTTGTTATGCCCAAATAACTCAATTTTAGTTTCATCAGTCCACAGCACCTTATTCCAAAATGAAGCTGGTTTGTCCAAATGTGCTTGAGCATACCTCAAGCGGCTCTGTTTGTGCTGTGGGCGGAGAAAAGGCTTCCTCTGCATCACTCTCGCATACAGCATCTCCTTGTGTAAAGTGCGGCCAATGGTTGAACGATGCACAGTGACTCCATCTGCTGCAAGATGATTTTGTAGGTCTTTCTGGTCTGTGGGTTGACTCTGACTGTTCTCACCATTCGTCGCTTCTGTCTATCCAAATCTTTCTTGGTCTGCCAACTCGAGCCTTAACTTGAACTGAGCCTGTGGTCTTCCATTTCCTCAATATGTTCCTAACTGTGGAAACAGACAGCTTAAATCTCTGGGACAGCTTTCTGTATCCTTCCCTAAACCATGATGGTGAACAATCTTTGTCTTCAGGTCATTTGAGAGTTGTTTTGTGACCCCCATGTTGCTACTCTTCAGAGAAAATTAAAGGAGGAGGGAAACTTACAATTGACCCCTTAAATACTCTTTCTCATTATAGGATTCACCTGTGTATGTAGGTCAGGGGTCACTGAGCTTACCAAGCCAATTTCAGTTCCAATAATTAGTTCTAAAAGTTTTGGAATCAATAAAGTGACAACGGTGGCCAAATTTATGCACCTGCCTGATTTTGTTTGAACAATTATTGCACACTTTCTGTAAATCCAATAAACTTCATTTCACTTCTCAAATATCACTGTGTGTGTCTCCTATATGATATATTTAACTGACATTTTTATCGTAACAACCAACGATTTATACAGGAAAATAATGACTATTAACAAGGTTGCCCAAACTTTTGCATCCCACTGTATATAGGTTTAAAAATAAGCCCAATTTAAAACATGACAAAAAGTGACATAAAAAGTCATATAAAATCGTAGCACAAAATCGTTGCACTTTTAGGCTTGGGATTTTATATTATATATATATATATATTGTGGAATGCGGCTGGAGGTGGTACCAGACCACGAGGGGTAACCACCCTGGTTGCTTTGGGGACCACGGGTAGAGAGCTTTGAAGCTCAGCCCTGTAGGGGCCTGTGGTCATAACCAGGGGCGCCCCCATTCCTACAGAGCCCTGGACCTCAGCATTTCCGCCAAACCCAAAAGTGCCTGGGGAAGAGGATGGGGACATCCGAGTGCTTCCGGATACGCTTGCACTTCCGCCACTCTGGGAGTGCCGGTGGAAGATTGCCAGGTAGCACCTGGAGCACATCCGGGTGATTTTAAAGGGGCCGCCTCCCTTCATTCAAGGCCGGAGTCGGGTGAGGAGAAGGACAGAGCTTGGTGGAGAGTAGTGGAGGCGGCCTGAAGGAGTGAGTCATTTGAGTGTGAGGCCTGGACTTTGGGGAGTCTTGGGGTTTTCTGTGCACTTATACTTGTAAATAATAGGACTGTAAATAAACGTGTGGTGGTGCTTAAACATGTCTACCTGTCTGTGTCTGGGGCTTGTTCCACTATATATATATATAAATATATATATATAAATATATATATGTTGTCACAAAGCTGAGACATACTCAAGAAGGTTTGGGGCAGCCACCCGTATATTCTGGTATGTTGGCTGCAAAGTCGTTTTTACCACAATAAACAGCACTGATGTGCATACAAATGAGTCCAAAACAAGACTGAGGGAAAGGGGAAAAGGGCAGGCTTTAAAGGGGAAGACAGGAAGTGAGGTCATGGGAATCGGGCACGTGTTCGTTACTCATTGGATCAGGCCCGGACGTGACATCAGGGGGCCGGCGCCGGTAGTTCTGTCTCCATTGGTTCGGTCCCGAAGTGATGTCACGAGAGCCAGGTGGAGTCTCCCAGGGATGGTCTACAGGGAAGTGAGAAAAGAGTCAGTGCACTCTGCCACAGCCTGGCCTGTCTCAGAACTGCCGTCCCTCAAGCCCTTTAGCTGCCTCCCATGCGCACGTGTGTGACAACGTATATATATATATATATATATATATATATATATATATATATATATATATATATATATATATGCGTATATACGAGTATATACAGACTACTATAAATGTGTTGCATGCTATGTAAACTTGTTTTTGTAATTCTGTGTCTTTATATTGTCAACTTTTCTCAGTAGACATGCAAGGGAAAATATCACTGTACTATGTATGTATGCTATGCACTTGACAGCAGAGTTGATTTAAACCAGTAATGTTTCTTTGCTAATTTTGAGCCTAATAGCAATTTATTAACAGTAATACAGTACATACAGCCAACAAATAATTAATAGGCAAAAGCATTCATATTCAAATGCATTTTATGAATCACAAAATTGTAACAAATATCTGCATGCTTATTATTATCTGTTAAAGGATGAAGTGAATGAAACTTTATCACACAAAATGGAATTATCCATGAAGCTGGCATTGGGACAATTTCCAAAGGAAGTGCATTTTCAAGGTAATAAAAAAGACATGTACTAAAATACACAACTAGTTATTTTACAACCAGCTCTAATCTATATTTTTCTAGGACTGCATGAGTTATTTGTTCTATATTAGATATTTCAATTCACCATAGAAAGTGAATATCCAAAAAATAACTAATTATAATTTGAAAAATATTCTGATAGTTGCAAGTTGTGTTTAACAGGAGCTCATGTTTCATACAAATAACGATTCATTCATTTTCAAAACCTGCTTCTCCACCTCACATTTGTGTGGGCACAACCTACCCTGACATTATTGAATCCAAAGCAGGAACCAGTCCTTAGTGGGGTGCTGATGCATAGCAGGACAAACCAATATTCAGAGTAACAATAGTCTGTAATAGTGGACAAGAGCTTAATCTTCAGAGAGTATGATATTTTTAAGGAAATGTATTTATAAATTTCTTTATTTATTAATATACTTTTACTTTTACTTAGATTCCATGGATGAGCTGGAGAAGATGAAGAGAATCTGTGATAATTTAAATCTTTATATTTTTGACTAAACCTAAAGCTTGGGCAAATTGTATTCCCACGTCAGTTTCCAATACAGTACTTCTTACTTTAACTAATTAAATTTATATTTGAATGCTAACCTCTTCTGATTTACTAACATTCAACAGAAATAGTTAATCAAAGTTGCATGAGTAATTTTACAGTCTTTTTATAACTGAATCAGGTATCTAGTATCATCAAGACTATAAGGTTTTATTATGCAAGTTAAATCCAAAGGTTCTTTTTAATTATCGTATATCTTCCACTGCTTTTGTTTGCCTCCATTGCCAATTGTTTCTTTGTATTCTTTTAAACTACCTACTAGAACAAAAGCTACTTATTATTATGGGAAAAAATTTTATACTTGTTAAAATAAAATGTTCAATAATTAAAATGAATTCTGTCATTGTGATAACTTTCATCAACTAAGGAGGATGCATTTATTACGTTTTTCTAATTTCTTCACTGGTGTGTTAACTGCTGTCAGTGAAATTCAGTAAATATTTTAGAATATAGTGTATAGTGAGCCCAATTACATTTCCTTCTGTCTCTAATTTGTTGTATAGTAAAAACATTTAGCTCATATTTTTATGAAATGCATTACTCACTTACAGACAAGTTTGTTTTGACTCAGTGGGCAATTAAATGATGTCTATGAAGAAGAGAATGCTTATTTTCAGTTTCAATTCCAACGTTTGTGCATGCTTTCATGTTTAATTCATGCTGGCATACAGATGAGGATTAAGCAGAATGGGTTTTGTATAACAGCGAGACACACTTCTTATTTAGAAAATTTTTTAGGAAATACTTATAATTTTAAAATGGCAAATCTGATGTTGCTGATGTGATGACTGCTAAAATGTGACCCAGAACCAATGTCTTTATCCAGTTTGCTTTAGAATGTAAACCATTTGAATACCAGCATGCGTGTAGATAGAGATAGATAGATAGATAGATAGATAGATAGATAGATAGATAGATAGATAGATAGATAGATAGATAGATAGATAGATAGATAGATAGATAGATAGATAGATAGATAGATAGATAGATAGATAGATAGATAGATAGATAGATAGATACTTTATTAATCCCAATGGGAAATTCATATAATCCAGCAGCATCATACTGATACAAAAACAAAAATAAATTAAAGAGTAATAAAAATGCATGTAAAACAGACAATAACTTTGAATAATGTTAGCATTTACTCCCGGGGTGGAATTGAAGAGTCGCATAGTGTGGGGAGGAATGGTCTCCTCAGTCTGTCAGTGGAGCAAGACAGTGACAAAAGTCTGTCACTGAAGCTACTCCTCTGCCTGGAGATGACACTGTTAAGTGGATGCAGTGGATTCTCCATGATTGACAGGAATTTACTTAATGCCTGTCACTCTCCTACAGATGTTAAACTGTCCAGTTTCATTCCTACAATAGAGCCTGCCTTCCTAACAAGTTTGTCCAGGAGTGAGATGTCTTTCATCTTTATGCTGCCACCCCAGCACACCACGCGTAGAAGAGGGCACTCGCCACAACCGTCTGGTAGAACACCTGCAGCATCTTATTGCAGATGTTGAAGGACGCCAACCTTCTAAGAAAGTATAGTCGGCTCTGACCTTTCTTACACAGAGCATCAGTAATGGCAGACCAGTCCAATCTGTCATCCAGCTGAACTCCCAGGTATTTATAGGTCTGTACCCTCTACACACAGTCTCCTCTGATGATCAAGGGGTCAATGAGGGGCCTGGGCCTCCTAAAATCCACCACCAGTTCCTTGGTTTTGCTGGTGTTCAGGTGTAAGTGGTTTGAGTCGCACCATTTAACAAAGTCTTTGATTAGCTTCCTGTACTCCTCCTCCTGCCCAGTCCTGATGCAGCCCACAATAGCAGTGTCATCAGTAAACCTTTGCTTGTGGCAGGACTCTGAGTTGTATTGGAAGTTGATGTATATAGGCTGAACAGGACCGGAGAAAGTACAGTCCCCTGCGGAGCTCCTGTGCTGCTGACCACAATGTCAGACCTGCAGTTCCCAAGACACACATGCTGAGGTCTGTCTGTAAGATAGTCCATGATCCATGACACCAGGTGTGAGCCTACTCCCATCTCAGTCAGCTTGTCTCTAAGGAGCAGAGGTTGGATGGTGTTGATAGCGCTATAGAAGTCCAAAAACATAATTCTTACAGCACCACTGCCTCTGTCCAGGTGGGAGAGGGATCGGTGTAGCATATAAATGATGTCATCCTCCGCTCCCACCTTCTCCTGGTATGCGAACTGCAGAGGGTTTAGGGCATGGCGGACCTGTGGCCTCAGGTGGTGAAGCAGCAGCCGCTGCATGGTCTTCATCACATGTGACGTCAGAGCAACAGGCCGTGTAATCTGAGTCTGCAATATAAGTGTTTTTGGTTTAATATAACATTCTCAAAACCACTTAATTCAATTCAGGGTCATGGGAGTATTTTTCTATTAATAAACAGTAAATTATCAAAGAAAAGATTTATGGAATTTTGCCACATAATTTAATAGTTATAGTGTGTAGTTGATCATGGAATAATAAATTTCACTGACTGATGAAACAATTGGTTGAAATTGTTGACCATATATGGCAAGGAAACTCTTCCAATTGTACTGTATCTATCTATACATACAGTACATACATAAATACATAGATACATACATTCAGTATATACATATATACACACACATACACATGCATATATTGTCATGCATGGGCATTGGAGGACTCCTCCAAGGGCCAGAGAAAGGTATGTAATAACCCGGCGAGACGAGAGGGTGTCTACCATTGACTTTGTCCTGTTGTTGTTCTTCCCACACAGCTCTAAGAACCCGCCCAGTAAAGGTATGATTTCCTGCAGTATCGTTAAAGTGTAATTTACATGGAAGTACTATATGGACCATTCTATATTGATTTTTGTAAATGTTAAAGTACATGTCCTCTGTAACCAACAATCAGCTACTTGCAAAACTCTTGATGGCATATGAAAGGAGAAAAATGTTTAATTTGGCTGATTGGTATTCTGTCCCCTGCTAGTATACTGGAAAAACGTAGTTGCCAAGTCTCAGGTTGATATTCTTTAAGGGTCTCTATTTGCCTCACCAACCCCCACAAACCTTTATCTTCACATGTTTGAATATGTTTTTCCCTTTCCACTAACCCCCAACCCCAAATGCCCCCAGCCCTCATACAAACCTCAACCCCCATTACCGCTCTCTTATAATATTTGCTTTTAACTTTGCTGAAAATAAGCAGAATTACAGAAGACATCTTCCATAACATTCCTTCCTCGATAGATCCCCAAGCTAACTTAAGGTTTGCCAAGGAGCAATGAAAATATCAGAAGAAGTTTTAACAGTTCAAGTGAGATTTCTGGAAATTTCAGAAGGAGTACTAGCAGTAGGCAGCGGGTATCTGGCGCGGCTGAAGAACATCTTGATAGGCAGTTGCTGGCGCTGTCTTTTCATATGCGTGAGGAGGCTTTTGTAGGGTATTGCCATCTTTGATCATATCCAAGAGTTTCACCTTCTCCTGGATAGTAAGCATCTTCCTCCGGCACTTAGTTTTATTGTCAGAAGGCTTAGAAAAAGCAGCACGTTTAGGGGCCATCGTGGGGCTAGATAAAAGTTCTCAGAAAGCGCATGCGTAGTGACGTAAGTGTGTATGAGAAAAAACGATAGAGTGAAGCCGCGAAAGTCGGCGTGATATAGTGAGGGATCACTGTATTGCTAATATGACATACAAAAATGTATAAAAGAAGTAAGTGAATCTTTAAAATATGACCATTATAAATAAATTCTACTGAAGATGACTTGAGGGTACACCTATAATTATCCACTGTTTAGTGATTATTTTGTTTGGCTTGGCTGTATAGCTTTACTTGAAGTCATGTGAAAACATGGTGTCTCCTGTGGTCAAGTGGTAAAGTTTCAATCTTGATCAGTCAGCTTCTCTTGTTGTAAACAGTACCCTTCTTTATATTTTACATTCACATTTACATTTATTTCCTTAGCAGATGCCTTTATCCTAAATGACTTGCAAAAGAGATCAACTTAATTGAGTAACATCAGTCGAGGGATTGTTTGGGAACAGGTTTTGCACAACAAGGTTACAAAATTGATTTCCACAAGTGAAGAGCCTAAAACAAAATATAAACAAGTTCCAATACTCAGATTTACAAACCTAGCAGCTATTACTTAGACAGAAATTTGGCAAACAAAAGTGTCTTCTTGAACACATTGAGGGGTCAGAGTTTTCGAACATAGGTGGGCAACTCCTTCTGCCTGTAAGGAGCTACACATGAAAAGAGCCTGGACTGAGATCTGATACCACTTACAGGTGGAATCACCAGATTCATCAGCAGATCTGAGTGGTCAAGAAGGAGCATGTGTATATATTGCAAAAATTAAAGGAACACTTTTTAATCAGAGTATAGTATCAAGTCAGTGAAACTTCTGGGATATTAATCTGGTCAGTTAAGTAGCAGAGGGGTTGTTAATCAGTTTCAGCTGCTTTGGTGTTAGTGAAAATTAACAACAGGTGCACTAGAGGGGCAACAATGAGACAACCCCAAATACAAGAATGGTTTAACAGGTGGAGGCCACAGACATTTTTCCTTCCTCATCTTTTCTGACTTATTACCACGCTTATTTTAACTTCACCTGTTTGTTGTCTGGTACAAATCTTGTAATCGATATTTAACCCACTTCCTATTGTCCAAATGACTTGACATTTTGCACACTTACTCACTTCTGATGACAATACATGAATCAATAATCAGTATTACTAATTGATCAATTAATCCATGTTAATTAAGAAATTAAATTTTCATATGAAGAATAGTTTTCACCAATTAAGATTTCACCAATAGATGGCGCTAGTAACGGCTAGAAATATTAAAGGAACTGTTAAAATATTGAATACAAAACTATACTAAAACAAACCCAAGACTAAAAAGTTGAAAATAATATATATATATAAAAATACTTTTTAAAACTGCTCTTATATTAAGTTAAAAGTGTAGTAAAAGTAAAAAATAAGTCTCTCATACATCACTTGTAAAATAAAAGGTGGGCACTGTTGCTTTGAATCAACATTCAAAAACACTTCTTAAAATCTTAGCAACAGCCCACCTTTATTTTACAAGTGATGTATGAGAGACTTATTTTTTACTTTTTAGCACACAACTTAATATAAGCATGGTTTATAAAAAGTATTTTTATATAAATATTTATTATTTTTCACTAGTTTTGCATTTGGCTACAGTCAGTGTCACTACTGGTAGCATGACGCGATACCTGAACCCTACAGAGATTGTACAGGTATTCCAGCTTCTCCAGGATGGCACATCAATACGTGCCATTGCCAGAAGGTTTGCTGTATCTCCCAGCACAGTCTCAAGGGCATGGAGGAGATTCCAGGAGACAGGCAGTTACTCTAGGAGAGTTGGACAGAGCCGTAGAAGGTCCTTAACCCATCAGCAGGACCGGTGTCTGCTCCTTTGGACAAGGAGGAACAGGATGAGCACTGCCAGAGCCCTACAAAATGACCTCCGGCAGGCCACTGGTGAACTAATCACACCCAAATTGCCACTTGTATACTTAAAAGTATTTTATGTATTTTGGCTCTTTTCAACGTGATTCACAGTAAATGCTCCTCCTTTAATAGCTGTAATACAGGCTTTAGATTTACAATCCAATGCCATTTAATATTTAGAGAATATATCATACACTAATACTATTTGTCAGTTTAGGATTTCTTCAGTGCCTTTATATTATATGTTTCAAGGGACTATTGTAATGCCATTAAGAAAAATTAAACAACTAAGGGCCTAGAATCTCATTAGGCAAATCCATTAAAATTAAGGTAATATAAGTAGCAGTGATAATTGGGTACTAGTTAAGAGAGGCTGGATTGCCTTCTAAGATCTGAGCTTGACACCCATGATTTAACATTACCATTGGCACAGTGCATATACTGTACTGTAATGTCTATTAAGTCCCATACTGACACCTGCTGTTTAGTACTAAATATTACTTGTCATTGCATTTCACATGTCTAATCATTTAAGTGTTCAAAACTTCAGGACATAAACATTATCTGCAGCAAAGCCATTTGTTGCTTACAACATAATAACATACTATCAATTTATTCTTGATATAGAAGAATATATTGTTAATTTAATAACTAAAAGAACTAGTGTACTAAAGAAGCATAAGGCTGAATTTATTTGTTGAAAATTTAAACTTAGTTTGCACAGATGAAAATAAGTTCATATAAAATAACTTCAAATAATGTTTTAAACCTTCAGCTGTAAAATGGTTACAAAACTTTTAGTCTGTCTAAATATTTATGGTATTTTAATTTTCTAAATATGGTATGGCCCTTATAAGCGTCTATGGACAGAATTTCTAGGTGCAGCCAGGGTGTTGAGGACGTCCGGTTTGGTGGACTCAGGATTGGGTCACTGGTTTTTGCAGATGATGTTGTCCTGTTTGCTTCATCAGGCCGTGATCTTCAACTCTCTCTGGGTCTGTTCGCAGCTGAGTGTGAAGCGGCTGGAATGGGAATCAGCACCTCCAAATCTGACACCATGGTCCTCAACTGGAAAAGGATGGAGTGCCCTCTCAGGGTTGAGGGAGAGATCCTGCTCCAAGTGAAGAGGTTCAAGTATCTCAGGGTCTTGTTCACAAGTGAGGGAAGAATTGAGCGTGAGATCGACTGGCGGATCGGTGTGGCGTCAGCAGTGATGCGGCTCTGCATCGGTCTGTCGTGGTGAAAAGGAGCTGAGCCGTAAGGCAAAGCTCTCAATTTACCTGTCGATCTATGTTCCTACCCTCACCTATGGTCATGAGCTATGGGTAGTGACCGAAAGAACGAGATTGCGAATACAAGCGGCTGAAATGAGTTTCCTCCGCAGGGTGTCTGGGCTTTCCCTTAAAGATAAAGGGTGAGAAGCTCAGTCATCGGGAGGGGCTCAGAGTAGAGCCGCTGCTCCTCCACATCGAGAGGAATCAGATGAGGTGGCTCGGGCATCTGATCAGGATGCCTCCTGGGCGCCTCCCTGGTGAGGTGTTCGGGCCGTCTAACCGGGAGGAGGCCCCAGGGAAGACCCAAGACATGATGGAGGGACTATGTCTCTTTGCTGGACTGGGAACGCCTCGTGATTCCCCAGAAGAGCTAGAAGAAGTGGCTGAGAAGAAGGAAGTCTGGTATCTCTGTTCAAGCTGCTGTCCCCTGACCCCACCTCGGATAAGCGAAAGAGAATGGATGGATGGATGGATGGATGAATGGTATGGCATTTTAAAACCTACATATATATGTTTGATATCATTCTTTTCAAATTTTTAGAACTTTAATGTGATGTTGTTAGATTTTCAGATTCTTATTCTGTTTTTAAATTATAAACTAAAATATCAAGAAAGTTGTGGTTTTATTTTTGATCAAGTAAATTTACTTTCACAGGAACAAACTATTAAAAATGATATATTCATAACACCAATGTTTGTATTTAAGTGATTTAGTTAGCTGAAGGTCGAGGTGCTATAGGAACCAGGGGGCTTGCCTCCCTAGCCTTTATAAATGTTATAATACAAATGTGGCAAGTGGTATCAAATGATCTATAGTTTAATGAGGATATATTATGTTAGACTTAATAATTTTCATTAAGACTCAGATCTTTAACTATGTTTATAAATCATGGGTAGTGTTTAAGGGGTGGAAGGGATAACCCAAAGAATGCACTATGTTACTAAAATAAATGCCCAATAAAAAGAGTACTTTTACTCAAACTTTTAAAGCCGCAGCTACTAACAATGTTAAAACTCAATAAAAAATTATAATTAAATCCATCCTATCCTAAGCAACTTTCACTTGCATGTCACTTATCCTTACAACTAACTGAGAAAATTTCAGTGTGACTTCAATTATGGATTAGTTTACTGTTTCAAATTATAGCTGCTACAGATCCTCAATAGTCAGTCCAAGCTATTAAAATATCCACACAGTTGCATGTGTCTTTGTGGCCCCTGCATATGCCTGAATGGGCTGCCTGTACAAACAGCAGTTCTGCAGTTTCAGCAAAACTTAATCACATGTCACATGCACCGCTGTTACAAAATATTTGATTAATAAGAAAGAGTTTGTGATACAGTAGATTAAAATGAAAAACACACAATTCCCAAATGTTACATTATGCATATATAGCCTAACTTGTTTATAAAACAAGAAGGCAATGTACTTTTGCCACAAATATTGTTAATGATACTTCTGTTCATTTTAGACAGATCAATGTAAGTGAGGCTTAATTTATATTGTAACTTTATATTGTCATAATATTGTAACTTTCCTCTGGCCCTTCAGCTTAAATGTTAAACTCTACCCATTTTATAAATGTGTATTTATATTCTGTATCTTTCCAAATGTATTTGATTCTAACTTACAAAGAACACATTTTTCAAAATTTTAGGAGGGTGGGAGTGCGAAGAATTTTATAAAACAATGGATCCAAACAACATCAAGAAAATGTTTGAACAGTTGATAAGTGCATAACAGGAAGAGGCAGAGCAACAGAATGCAAGGGATACTCATTATCAGACCTGGTTATTCCACTTCAGAGTTGCAGTGGTCCAGAGATTATCCTGATAACATTGAGAACAAGGTAGGCAATAATTCTGGACAGGACGTCCGTTTGTCACAGCGCTCAACAGTTTCTAATCAGAGTAAAGCATCAAGTCAATGAAACTTCTGGGCTATTGATCTGGTCAGTTAAGTAGCAGAGGGTTGTTAATCAGTTTCAGCTGGTTTGATGTTAATGAAATTAACAACAGGTGCACTAGAGGGGCAGCAATGAGATGATCCTCGTAACAGGAATGGTTTAACAGGTGAAGGCCACTGAAGCTTTTCCCTCCTCATCTTTTCTGACTGTTTTTACACTAGTTTTGCATTTGGCTATGGTCAGTGTCATTACTGGTAGCATGAGGGATACCTGGACCCTACAGAGGTTGCACAGGTAGTCCAACTTCTCCAGGTTGGC
>NW_024381457.1:0-25000 GCF_016835505.1 Polypterus senegalus
GGCTGGCCATGACATCCAGCAAGTTCAGGGGGGGTGTCTTGTGTAGTCTCAGGAGGTCCCTCGATCAACTGAGTCAAACACTTTATGAAAATCGACAAAGGCTGCAAAGAAACTCGTGTTTGTGCTCCATGAGAACCCTCAGTGCCAGGATGCGGTCGATGGCGGACTTCTTAGGCGTAAAGCCAGAGTGGTAGGTGAGCAGGTGATTGGGGGATCAGCCTGAAGAACTGTGGACCCCGAGATATCCAGCATCCTAGCTTTAATCAGCTGCTTGACTGAGCCCTTGAAAATGCACACCGGAGTTGCCATGGCTTGCGTTTCTCTTACTTTTGTTTTTAATCTTCCTTGAGGTCGACATTTTACACGTGGGGTTTGGGGTCCTTCATATACTTTGGAGCGACCGTGGCGGCCGTTGCTTCAGTTACCTTACCCAGAACCACCCATGTAATGTCATCATTGCGATGGTACAAAGGTTGGCACGTGCGCATTTCCAGGGCATCGGGGGCATTCCCGCGATAAAACGTGATTTAGCGCTTTTAACTTGACAGCAGATTGGTGGGACGGCTTAGCCTATTAGCTCAACAAACTGTGTTGGTGGGCCGAGTGGTCTCCTCTCGTTGTTCTGCTTTTGACTTTTCACGCCGTCTCGTCTCCTGATCCTCTTTTCATTAAAGGTTCTCGCCATCTCAACCTGACTGACTACAAAAATATGAAGTTAAAGAGTCCAACGTCAGGTCCTCCCTGCGTCAAGTCTGCAGACTCCTCACACTTTCCAAAGACCTGCAGGTTGGGTGGGATTGGTGGTCCAATGCTGGCCCTAGTGTGAGGTGGTGGTGGTGGGGGGGCAGTTGTGTGTGTGTGTGCCCAGCAATGGACTGACAGCCCATCCAGGGTTTGTTCCTGCCTTGGACCCTACGCTAGCTGGGATAGGCGCCCCCACTAAACGGGTCATAAAATAACTGGCCACCCCCTTACACCAAATGCCTCAATGATGATAAAACGCTTCGTCGCCAGGCTTACCGGGGGGATTCCTGGGTTCAGCCGAGCTTTGTGGCTCACTGATGTAGTTCCCTTCCTCCAACGGGCACACTTCCATCTGGTCCCACTTCTTCAACAGTTCCAGCCACCCTGCCCGTTCTTCAGGCTTGGCGTGGGGGTTGAGGACCACGCATACCCACAAAGCACCTGCAAGGCAAACAGAGAGAACCACACGGCTTAGCACAGATCGTAGGAGGTCCGGGTTCATGGTGGGCTTAGCACCCTGTACATGGGTGCCAGGCAGGTAATCAAATCACGTGATACCAATAGACAGTCTGCTGTGTCATTGACTTGCATGCTATGTATGCAGCCTGCCTGCTGACGACCCCAAATTACACTTGGGCTTACGCGCCACACCCCTGGACTGATCAGAATGCACCGTTTGAGTTATGGAGGTAACTCACCAAGTTCGTCCCACAGCTGACGACACTTATCGGTCATCCCGGTGGCCTGATGTCTCCACAGTGCCAACCTCGGATCATCCATGAACTGCTCTGTCATCAGTGTCAACATGCGTGCGCCGTTGGAGTCCCGCATGCGCAGCATCTCACGGACCTGCGTGAAGAGATGGAGGGGTCACAGTGAACATCTGGAGTGGCAAATTGAAGGACAGGGTGGGGCGACACGACGGCTGCTGAGTAATCTTACCTTATTAAACATGCACTGCAGCTGTTTGCTGGCACCGTAGTAGCCCCCATTGGAGAGCAACTGCTTCACCTGTTGGAGGACCTGCTCTTCATCCAGGTGCCAACAGTTGTCATCCTCAATTCCTGCCCCAGCTGTGGGGTCCGGAGCACCTGTTCACCACCAAAGAGCAATTTCCAGTGTCAGCAACGTGAATTTCAATTCATGTAATGGCAGAGAAGGAATGACGAGGACAAAACACAAATGACAAGGACAATGCAGATGTTGGAAGATAACACCAATAACTTAAACAGCACAAATGACGAGGACAATGCAAATGTCAAGGATGACACAAATTGACAAGAACAACACAAATGTCAAGGACAATCATGAATGATGAGAACACCACACCTGCAGGCACCTGATAACTCATGCCAATGCACCACTAATAGGTTTAGAACTGTAAATGCCATAATGGATGGACAGGCAACCCAACTGGCTTGGAGGGTAACCACGTGCCCAGCGGGAATTTCAACCTAGAAGGAGGTGTGATGAGGCTGGGATGGCTCGTGCGTCTAGTACTGGTCGGAAAGAAAGAATAATGGATGGATTTAGAGAGACTGTATAAGAGAGGTGGCATCGCTCCTCTGGCACAGTCCCAGTTTGGACACCTTCAGGGTTCCACGGCATTCATAGTTTGGAAAGACAACCCTGTTGGGGTCCTCCAGGGGGCGCTGCTGGCAGCAGAAATCCCTGTTTTGTGGAGCTTCCATATGACTTGGAAGTGCTTCTGCCATGTGATGCTCTGGCACCGGAGGTACTCCTGGGTCCACCATAAAAGTAGCCGCCTTACCCCCAAAGGCAAGTTAGGAGTCGGGAAAGGTGGTAGACAAGGCTTGCCTGGGAGGTGTGGAAGGAGAAGCAACTGGTTATGTTGTTTTTATTATTGAGCCCCTGAAGAAGAAGAAGAAGAAGAAGAACACTGTCGTTGAGGTGTCATGAGCCTGGGACTGCACTGTTGTGTCGAAGTTTAAGGGTCTGCAGCGTCCCCTAGTGGACACAAGGTCAACATGCAACACATCACTTACTGTCCAGTGTCAGGGCTAGCGAAAGACGGACAGAAAGGCACTATATAATAGAATGATAGATATGAAGGGACCTATATAACAGAGAGACATATATGGAAAACACTAGAAAACATATAGAGAATATAGACAGACAGAGATATGAAAGGCACTATATAATAGATAGAAATATATGATCTGATATGATAAACATATACAGTATGAAAAGCACTAGATAACAGATATATAGAAAGACAGATAGATATAACAGGCACTTATAGAATGACAAATTTGAAGGGTACTATATAATAGATATCAAAGCAACTATTTGATTGACAGACAGATAGATAGATATGAAAAGCACTATATAGTAGATAGATAGATAAATAGATCGACAGATATGTGAAAGGCACTATATAGTAGATAGATGGATATGAAAGGCACTATATCACTATAAGATAGATGGGAAAGGCACTATATAGTAGACAGACTGGTAGATATGAAAGGCACTATATGACTGATTCTCCCATGTACAAAGTCCAGTGTCCATCTCCATGTTACACACCTCCCTCCATGACTCCCGTGCCGCGATTAGCGAGCTCAACCACCTGACCTCAAAATGTTTCTCTTCCTTACGTACAAACTGTCAGAGCACATTTCTCATTTAGGACAACACCAGAGTGCCTATAATTTTGATAATTAGACTTGTAACGTCACATGACTTTCTCAGACCCCCCCTCAATCCAATCCGCAGTTAGAGGGGGCCGGAGCCCATCCTAGCAGCACTGAGTGCATGGCAGGCAGTGCAGGGTGTTTCTAAACGTATGGTAAGAAGCGAATGCTGCGTCTCTCACTGTTTGGTGACATAGTGTGACAACGTTGATGTGACTGAATGTTCTGGTGACGTCTCTTCATGCTGGTTTTCAGCCCAGCCTTCGTATGACGGCTTGGCGCCGTACACATCATATTGTCTCCTGTTTCATTGTATAAAAGGGATGGGAGCCTTACTGCAGGAGTGGAATGTGCTAATAAATAGAAAAACAGAACAGAAGGAGCCCACCGTACCGTTGAGACGATTGATCTCAGATCCCAGCTGCAGGATGTCATCGGCCAGGCGCTGAGCGGTGGGCAGCACCTCCGTGTGGTGCTCCGAGATGAGGTACTGCACAAACTTCTGCAGCTGGTCGCGGTTCATCTGGGAGAGGGTCTCGGAAATGGGCAGGCGCAACTCCACCTGGCTGGCCCAGCGGATGCGGTACAAGGAGAGCGCCACCACGTGGGCGCAGTAGAAGATGTCCCGGTTGCCGCAGCTGCAGGTTACAGAGGTGATCTTGCAGCGGTCGAAGCTGATGGAGACGCGGTAAACCCGCTCCGGCTCCCCTTGGTTTGCTGCCTCGGTGACGTTTCCACTCAGATGGAATCCTGAAAAACGAGAGGAGAGAAGAAAAGAGAAGATGAAGTTAACTCACAGATTCATTTTTGGAAAGCCTGACATTGAGGTTGTAGTGAGATGGACAGCAGAATTAATAAGCGACAATGAAATAAGGAAACGATCATACAAAAGGATGACACTGCACCGGTGAGAATGGGGGGTCCTCAATACCCCCAGAAGGGGTCGAGAAACACGGGTGGGAGGAAGGTCGAATGCATCGCCATGGCAACGATTAGTGGGGGGGTTGAGACAGCGATGCCATAGCAACTAATGTCTAAAACTGCGTCGCCCAAAAAAACAAAGATGGCGCTGGAAAAAGAATTAGCCACGTGGAGCGGTGCCAATCAAAAATGTTAAAGGAAGCCCCCAAGAGTTAGAAAGCATACGAGACCATGCATAAGAAAATAATAATAATAATAATAAGGAAAGTTGGTTTTGATCATTTCTAGGATAGCCCTCGGCCGCAAGTACAAATCGCTGGCCTTAAATCGCCGCGTGATGGCGTAACTACGAGATCAGAAAACGGAGGGCAATGTTGGGCTCAGCGACGACTCCAAAAGCCGTTACTCCGATACAAAGTAGAGCGTGGAAATAATGAAAAATGTCCCCACATTGTGACAGAATTGTGTGCTCTGAGTGACGTGTGGGCCTACTGGTCATCCTGTTGTCCTGGTCTTTGGGTGGGCAGTGAGGGTAACGGCTTGGGTACAAATTCTGCCCCCCATTTTTTCCCTGGTTGATGTGATCACTGTGGTGGCTGCTCACTTTTAGCATATCACGTATGTCACCCCTCAAGTCTCCCCCCCATGTGTCACACCTTGAGTCCCCCATCATGTGCCACCCTTTGAGTCCCCCTCTAATGTGTCACCCCCCCATGATTTGTCATGCCTAGAGTCCCCACCATCAAGTGTGACGGTTCAAGCACCCCTCATGTGTCACTGCTTGACTCCCCCCTCTCATGAGTCACCCCTTGACTCACCCCCCTCATGTGTCATCCCTCAAGTCCCCCTTCTCATGTGTCACCCCTTGAGTCATCTCCCTCAAGTGTCACCCCTCTCATGTGCCCCCCCCCTCCCCATGTGTCACTGCTGTCACCTGAGGCCTGGCCTCCTCTCACGTTGCTGGTGCTCTTTTGATGTTTCTGCCCTCGTGCCTTTCGG
Source organism: Polypterus senegalus (assembly GCF_016835505.1). NCBI lineage: Eukaryota > Metazoa > Chordata > Cladistia > Polypteriformes > Polypteridae > Polypterus > Polypterus senegalus. Next base: position 5,319 of record NW_024381457.1, read on the forward strand.
TTCTCTGACCTCCCCTCACCTCCCCTCGTCCCGCTCCTTCATGGCTCCTGCTCCTTTTCTTCAAGGCTGACCCCCGCCTACCCTTACTCTGTTACTCTGTCCTTAGGCTTAAACTTGATAGCGTTTATGGTGACTCGTCTTACGCTCCTAAGCCCGCGTCTCCGCTTCTGGCACACACAGAAACAGGGCGGCGTGAGAGCGGAAGGCCGTCTCCGAACTTCTTGAAGCGGTGGGCCACCAAAGGATGTTGGCAGGCGGGGGGGTAGCGTGGTGACCTTTCTTGAGCGAGCGTCCGTATTCTTGAAGAATGAGGGGGCAGTGGATCATTAAGGGGGTTGGCTGTGGGTGACGCTGCAGTGACACGATGGCATCTGCACAGCCCAAAACCGCAGCCGCGACTCTCCGGCTCGTTACCTCGAGGAGGAGGAGGCCACTTTCCAAGCTTGGCCTTTTTTGGGCCGACTTGGCCATTTCCTTTCACCAGTGAATCATTTTCTGAAGTTTCCTCTTTGGCACGGGCCCTCCTATTCGTGAGTCACCGATTTGAAAACGCTTCAGAAAACTGCGCTGCAAATTATTGATCGAATGAAAGCTGAAGCACGCGATCGCTGTGCTGCCAGATGAAGGCCCAGGGAGCCACCAAGGTCATGAATGTTTCCTGGCAGGCAGGAGCAGCGGGCCGTGAGGGGCAGAGTGGCTTAATCAGTAAGCGGGCTCTTCAAGGCCAACACACACACACACACACACCTGTAACGACGTCCCAGGGTGCAATCGGATACAGCACCTCAGCTCGGCCTGCAGCCAACGAAAAAATGTAAAATAAAAAGCGCATCTTGGTTTGCTTCCTTCTTCCAGATCAGGAGAGGCCGAGTGACTCACACGGACCACAGAACTGGGTGAGGGGCATCTCCTCGGCACATTAAAACCTGCGCGCCGCCCGCACCGAGAGGGCCTGTCATCAGTTGTTTGAAACAATCCACGGGCTCACAATGGGAGAGAGCCGGTCCCAGCCCTACAGCGAGTGTCAACCCCGACCAGACCCTGTGGAAAGGGTGGGGCGAAGGGTTAAAAAAAAAAAGAAAGAAAGAAAGAAAGGATTGAGAGATCAGAGTGTGAAAAGAGGGGCTGACAGCCAGGGAAGCCCAAGGGGGTGGGCTGGGGTGGGGGTCTTCCTGCACCCTCAGGCCTCGGGGATCACTTCATAAACCTTTTGTCTGGTCACATCTCCATTACTGCCAGCCTGCCCACGATTGTATGAATTTACGGGGGGGGATTCACCTCAGTTACAAGACTTGGTGATTTATTTCAATAAACGGGAGCAGAAACAGCGGCCACTTTATTAGGCACACCTGTCCGGCTGCTCGTTAACACAGATATCTCATCAGCCAATCACAGGGCAGCAACTCAACGCATTTTTGGCCTGCAGACTTCATCAAGACCGCCAGCTGAAGTTCAAACCGAGCATCAGAATGGAGAAGAAGAAAGGGGACTGAAGTGACTCTGAGAGTGGCATGGTTGTTGGTGCCAGGCGGGCTGCTCCGAATATTTCGGAAAACTGCTCATCTACTAAGATTGCCACACACAACCATCTCTGGGGTTTAGAGAGAGTGGTCCGAAAAAGGGAAAATATCCAGTGGGTGGCAGAGGTCAGAGGAGAATGGCCAGACTGGTCTGAGCTGACAGAAAGACAAACAGGAACTCAAATAAACACTCGAGGTGTGCAGCAGAGCAGCTCTGAACACACAACATGGTGAACCTTGAAGCAGGTGGGCTACAGCAGCAGACCACCACACTTGGTATGTGATGCTATCTAAAATCTCTGAGGAATGTTTCCAGCACCTTGGTGAATCTACGCCATTAAGAATTACGGCAGTTCCTTGAACCTTGAAGCAGGTGGGCTACAGCAGCAGACCACCACACCTGTAGCAGGTGGGCTACAGCAGCAGACCACCACACCTGTCAGCTAAGAACAGGCAACTGAGGCTACTATTCACAGGGGCTCGCCACATGTGCCAGGTCTGATGAGCCTCGAGTTCAGCTGGTGGGGTCAACAACATGACAGCTTGGATCCATCTTGCCTTGTAGCAACGCTTCAGGCTGGTGGTGCTGCTGGTCTAATGGTGTGGGGGGATATTGTTTGGCCTACTTTGGGCCCCTTAGTACCAACTGAGCCTCATTTAAACACCACAGCCCACCTGAGTATTGTTGCTGACCATGTCCATCCCTTTGTTTTATCTCCTGATGGCTCCTTCCATGCCAGGTCACCAAGCTCAGATCACCGCAAACATGACAATGAGGTCACTGGACCCACATGGCCTCCTCATTCAGCAGATCTCAATCCAGTCGAGCACCTTAGGGATGTGGTGGGACGGGAGATTCACATCCTGGATATGCAGCTGACTAATCACTAGGGCACCTGATGGGGCTTCAGAAAAGAAGAGAGAAACTGGCAGAGCCCACCGACTCCAGGCTGCCATCCACTGAACACTTATTTTGTGCTTCATTATTTGTCATTCTTTTAGGCCACTTTGTTTTCACTTTCACATGAAAGAGGCCATCGATCGGCACCCAAAATGGCAAATCAAATCAAAAGATTCCATGTTTGATAATAGTAAAGCGTTTAAAAGGCGCTATATAATAGATGTCTATGAGCAAATGTCTCTCAGCGCCAGTCTGCGAGTCCAGGCCATGAGCTCCTTCCTGCCTCCAGGCCATGGCTGCCCTCCACTGATGCTACAATTCTGACGTCGTCTCTGCCGAGTACAAATGGCGAAAGTGGAAACGCGATGTGGGGAGTGGGGGGGACGATGACAGTCATGAAACCTCTCACAGCACACCTGGGAGACACCCTGCCAACGCCTTCCCCGGGCCTGTCGAGCCTGTGCCACCAAAAAAAAAAAAAGAGAGAGCCACGCCCTCGGACGGTCTGGAGCGCTGCCTGCCCTATGGGGTTGGGGGGGGTCTAGTGCTTGTGATGCTGGGGGGGGCGTGGATTGCGTTGAAAAGCCAGTCAAACCAAACCTGAGCGGTCCAGAATGATGACTGGAGGCAGGCAAAATGTCAAGAATCTGATTCACAAACGAGTCTGGCAGCATGAGGGACATCCGTGTGACACATGCCGGGCGGTGAGGGGGACATGTCAACGCTCGCCTCGCTCCTGCCGCCGGGAGCCACAGAGTGAAAGCCAAAGTTGGGAGTCTTCACATCTGCCGCCGCCGCCGGCCTCTCTGTCACTCCTTCACACGTCGTCTGCTGACGGAAGTGCGCTCACTCGCTGCTTAGGCCACTGACTCACGAGATCTGCCGTTCGGTGACGACTGGGTGGGCTCCTGAACTCGGTAACTTCTCACAAAGGGAGTTGGTGAGCCTGAAACTGCATTAACAAAATCTGCTGATGGCACGTTTCACTTGTGCAATAAAGTCATAAAGGCGGCGCGCTGACGACGGCGGCTCATCTGATTTGGGTTGGTGGGCTTAACACACACACACACACACACATACACACACACAGACGCAGACTGAGACATAAATTCAAACCAGCTTAAACCAGTCCAGGGTCATGTGGGAGTGGGGGGCTCTGGAGCCCACCCTGGCAGCACTGGATGGGGCGCACGCTGACACCGGGGTCAATTTAGAGCTGCCAGTTCAGTTAACTTTCAATAGAACTGCATAAGCAGTAACAAATATAAAGATAAAAACATAACATACGTGCATCTGTCATTAGCTGTCTTAACAATTATTTGTCATATACCGTATCAGAAATGTTCAAAATATCACTACAATATTAATTACACTGGCAGGCCCCCAAAAGAGAACAATTTAACCTAAAGTGGTGGCATAAGGCTTCGGCACTCAAACCCTGAGGCTGCAGCTTCAAATCCCACTTCTGACACCAACGTGACCTCGAAAAAGTCCCTTCACCTGCCTGTGCTCGAATTAGAAAAACCACAAGAAATGGAACCAACTGCATCTCAGATGTTGTAAGACCCCCTTCAGTCCACGCGAGTGTAAATCAAAGGCCCAAGTGTTACCCCGAACGCAGACTGACTGGGTGAGCAGACACTACTGCTTTAAGGTCTCGTGGGCGAGAACAGAGCGCCGCTTGTTGGAGTTAGGCGTAGGACGCAGGCCGAGACTTCTGCCGCATGAGCTTTGTTTGATCTCAAATGTCAGAGGCCATCAATTACAGAGCCTCTTTTCTTCATTCTGCGGCCTTGAAGATGCAGCCTACCATGAGGATGTTCAGCCATTTTGAAATTTCAAATGCCCTTTTCACCTCCCCTCAAATCTCACAGGGTCTTTGAAATGGCGAGACACAGCCCGGCTAGATCCCCACTCCGCTCCGTTGACTGTCCTGTAGGTGGCGCTGCTGCTTTGCAGTAAGGAGATTGTGATGGCACTTCCTGGGTAGAGAGTGCTTTAAGTAGGGAGAGAATCGCTCTATAAATGTAAAGAATTATTATTACTATTACTGCGCAATAACATGTTAATTAAACGGAAAAAGGTGCTATGGATCCACGGCCAACCAAAATGCTGAACTCAAGCAGGTTACCAGGTCCACATAGAATGCTGGAGATCTGGGACATGAAGCGGTGGGTTTTGTTCTTGATGTCTATTTGCACCATTTCTCACTTCACCTCACAACAGGATATGCGGCCCCCCGAGAAGTAGACCACTTCTGGGCACCTGAGCCACTCTACAACCAATCCTAGCCAATGTGTCCGATTTCATGATGTCCGGCGCCTTTAATAAGTGCCCACTGCCCTGGACACTCTCACATTTTATTGCAGTCAACATCTAGGAACAATATGGCGTAGTCGGCAGGACTGTGGCATACTGGCTAAGGCTTTGGCACTCAAACCCTGACTGGGTGAGCAGATACAGAGTCCTGTTGCTTTAAGGTCTCGTGGGCGAGGAACAGAGCGCCGCGTGTTGAAGTTGGGCATAGGACACCTTCCCTCAAATCTCACAGGGTCTTTGAAATGGCAAGAAGATGCAGCCTACCATGAGGATGTTCAGCCATTTTGAAATTTCAAATGCCCTTTTCACCTCCCCTCAAATCTCACAGGGTCTTTGACATGGCAAGACACAGCCCGGCTAGATTACCCAGTGCTGGTCCCACCAGTGTGATGGCACTTCCTGGGTAGAGAGTGCTTTAAGTAGGGAGAGAATCGCTCTATAAATGTAAAGAATTATTATTACTATTACTGTGCAGTAATGTGTTAATTAAACGGTTAAAGGTGCTATGGATCCACGGCCAAAATCTTAAAACTCAAGCGGGTTCAGGTGGAATGCTAGAGATCTGGGACATGAAGCGGCAGGACTGTGGCATACTGGATAAGGCATCGGCACTCAAACAGTGAGACTGTTGATTGAAATCCCACTACTGACACCAGTAATCGAGTCTCTTCACCTCCCGTGCTTGAATTAGAAAAACAAAAGAAATCACATAACTGGATTGGCATTGATTGGCATCGGTCAACAGGAAACAACCCTTTAAAGTCAAAGTTAAAACAGATCTCTGCAAAGACGTGCAAAAGAAATACAAATAGAAACCACTAAATAAACTGATCTCAGAAGTGGGCACCCCCTAAATCATCACTGGGGTAGCCAACTGGATTTGGAAGTCCCACCATTAGTTCAAAGGAGAGACCACCTGTCTGAGGTTTCACTTGATTGTATCTGAAGGTCCAAGTCTTTATGGCAGGACAAACCAAAGGACACAACAAGCAACTCCATGGAAAGCCCAAGTTAGGGGACGGAGACAAGAAAATCTCCAAGTCACTGAACTTCCAGATAAATCAAATCATGAAGACGTGGAAAGAGTACGACAGAGCTGGAAACCCGCTAGATGGAGCAGGTGGTCTACAGGGGCTAAAGACTACCAGTGAGGAAGGCCACCAAAAGACCTCTGAAGGAGTGACAAGCTACAGTGACCGTGACTGGAGAGACCGTGCGGACAGTGACAGTGCCCCGGGGGTGTTCAGCAGTTACAACTTTATGGGACGCGGGACCCCTCGGCTTGAAGAAGGTTTTGTGATCTGACGAGACCAAAATTGAGCTTTTTGGCTGTCAGACTACACTGCACGCCATCTGGTGGTGGTGGTAGTGGAGGTGACGGCGTCAGGGCGGCGGAGATGCTTCTCTGCAGCAGACCCTGGAAGGCTTGTGAGGGGAAAGTGAAGGTGAAGAGGAGGAGAACCTCATGGAGTCTGAAAGAAACTTGTGCTTTGGGAGAAGATCAGCAAGAGAACAAGCCAAAGCGACCCAGGAAAGACTCCAATGTCAATGGAGTGGACTTGACATGAGGCTACTTACTCACGATCTCCATGGCAGAACTTGAGCAGGAGAACGGAGGAAATCGACAGAGCCAACAGAGAAGAAGAGACCTGAGCCCACCCACTCAAGGGTGTCATGGCCGCCATCCACTAAACACCAACAATTATTTTGGGTTTTCTTGGTCTTAATGGACGCCATATTGCTTTCTCTTTGACATTAGAGGGTCTTTTTTTCTGATGATCAAAAAGACAAATTCAATCTGCTGGGATTCAAAGTTGTACAGCAATAAAAAGTGAGAACTTCCAAGGGGCTGAAGACTTTGTAAAGGCACTGTATAACCCAGGACCGCCACCATTGCCCTCCTGAGACCCCAACTCAAAGCCCCCCCCCACCCAAGGTCTATCAGTGCAACAACTCTAAAAACTGAGACAAAAGACAATAACTGCTGATAATCTCGGCCCTGGGCTCCTGGCAGTGGTGGCGGTGGTGGGGGGTCTTAGGGTGGAGGACGAGGGGAGTGCCCCCCAGCCACTCCTAAACAAACACACCATCATCTATCAATCAGATGTCAAACCAGACAGTAAGAAAGAGAAGAGATAAAGAGTGAGAACAAATGCAGAGCGGCTCGCGCGGCCCACAACAATGCCCACCCCCCTCCAGCGCTCATATATCCATCTGCCCCCCTCTCCCTGTCTGGCTGCTGCTCATTGTTTACGCACTCCCATCCACAACCTGTCACTCCGCCACCTGAAAGCTTACAAGTCGCAAAGCGGCTCATTCTCCAAAGACCACCCCCCGCCTTAAGCTAAAGCTCCAATTAGAAGGCGCCGCACGGAAGAGACCCTCCCCAGACTGGCATAAACCCACGCATCGGGCCCACCCCCTCTGACTCTGGGAAAAGCCTCTAGCAGAAGGAGCAGGTTGTGTGTCAGCCATGCCCACCGCCAAGCTCACAAATATCCCATATGGTCAAAATGCACAAAAGGAAATCTGACAGGAGTGGCGCTGGAGTGGGTCTAGGGGGGGTGGGGTGGGGGGCTTCGCTAAATGAATCCTAATCCTTCATGGGAGCCGTACAATACCAGCTTTGTCGGCAAGGCAGGACCCCAGGGTTAGGAGACAGAATTGGGGTCACTTCCTTGCCCTGCATCCCTCTGGCAGTTGCGTGGGTGGGCCGAATGTCGCACAGGGACAGAGCCCCCACATTATAAAAAGTTGCCTCCCCCCCAACCGCCTGCAACATCACAGCAGCCAATTAAAACCAGTTTAGTTCACCCCCCCCACCCCCCCCCCCCAATCCCAACAAAAGCTCAGCACAGGCAAAGTACCTGCAGGCAGTGGACAACTTGGGAGTGGGTGATGATCAAGAAGCGGCGCCAAAGGGTGTCGGATGGGGGGCCGGCTGTGGGGGTCTAAGGGTCAGGAGTCATCTCGCACGCAAGGAATTGGACTTCTACAGACAGACGCGTCTTGCGACGAAAGGAAGGAATGGGAATTCATCAGCAGGACAAACAGGCGCTGAATTGGCTTCCTAGGAGTGAGTGGGGAACTCCCTAAAACTGACCCCCCGAACCCCCCATTAAGGGTAAATAATGGTGAGACAGAGAATGGGGTTTGCTGCCACAAATCTACTTAAGACTGAACTCTACCCAAGATGCATTACCATCATGCTAAGGGCTTCAGGAGTTTACCCACAATGCACAGCACCACCCCCAGTATAAGACCTCAGTTATTAACTGAGCAGATAACGGAAGCAGACGGCCTGTGCCAGCGTCCCAAATCAGCCTCAAAATGTAAGAAATCCAATCCATTCAACTGACTACATAAGTCAACATTTATTTTAAAAAAATACTTTACTAAATGTCTATTCTTTTAAAAAAAATTGACCTGCTCCAGTCCTCTTTAGCGGATCTCTTTCACAATAATAAGAGCAACGACAATACAGCGCTCGCCAACGCGGGTCTTCTGTGTCCTCTAACCCTAATTTGTTACATTCTATAATTCAGAATATACACAAAAGAAAATATTATTTCATTCTGACCCACTGCAATAAGTCAGGAGCTCAGTGTCGCCAACCTCAACAGTACGCAACAATATATACGGTGTGTGGCATCTAACATGCCTGAGTAGGGGGCAACGATAAGAAGGGCGTGAGAGGGCGCTGTCACTAACACCGTCTCCTCTTCTGCCTCGAAAACAGACTCGCACCCTAAACCACCCACCCACCGTACCCTGAAGGCTGGGGTTTCAACTCCTCTTTTATTTTTGTTCTGTTCATTTCTGATTCTTTTGCTTATGTTAATATTGTTGTGTCTATGTAGCCATGTGCTTTGTGGATGGTTCCCCCAAGAGGTGGGCCACCTGCCTATCACCCCAAAGGCACTGCCCTTCAGCTCTATTAAGGCGGGCCAACACCGAGTCCCACCCACGAAACACAAGGCAGCTGACAGAGACTTGGAGAAGAAAAGCAAAACAAGGAAAAAGGCAACTAATTAACAAAAAGTAACACGACGTAAAAGAAATACAGAAAGGACATGAAACAAGGAAAGGAAGGAAACCTTGGCTGGAAAAAGAACGTTTGTTGAGTTCCCCTGTGTGTTTATTGCTATTTTGATTATAACAGATATTGAAAAATTATTTTTTTAAATCTTTTATTCATAAAGATTCTTGCTTGGTCTCTACCTCCTCTAGTGGGCGCTCTGAGCACTTTCTGTGCTGCCTGCTCTGAGGGCTCGTCTTACTTTAAGCTTTTGTGTGTTGCTGAAAACACTTCTCTCTCTCTTTTATATATATATATATATATATATATATATATATACATATACACACACACCTCTCATATATTTTATATATATATACACATATTCATATATATATACATATACAGTATATATATATATATATATATATATATATATATATATATATATATATATATATATATATATATATATATATATATATATATATACATACAGTATATATATATATTGTGCTGGATGGCTGGGGTACCTACCTGGCCAGTACGCCCTGATTATGGAAAGACCAGGGGACGGAGAGTATTTGCAGGACACTTTCTCCCCTGGACCGACAAAGATCAGACCCCTTGGTTTCCAGCAGGGCCATGGCTCATGAGCATGGAAACTGAACCCCATTGGGGCCCGTGGCCACCACCAGGGGGAGCATGGATGTTTTCGGGCCTTATTTGGGTGTGGTGGAACTGCTGTCGGAAGAAGCTTGTTGGGCACCTGGTGTTCTTCTGGGTGTCCTATAAAATGGGGCCATTCCCCACTATTCAGCGGCCAGAGTTGGGAGGAAGAGTTTGGACAAAGCCTGAGGAGGAGTGGAGGTGAAAGGACTGGTGGCACAAGGGACTGTGTTGTGCTGGTGGTTCATGCACTGTGCTGAACTGTTAATAAACCGTGTGCTGGGTGCTAAGCTTGTCTCTGTGCCTGTCTGTGTCGGGTTAGGGTGCCTGTACACACCCTTGGGCTTCACTATGTATATATATATATATATATATATATATATATATATACACACACACACACACACAAACACAGGGTGGTCAAATTAATTTGCAGCTGAGTATGTGAGGCTGGCACTCCATTTATTGGAATCCCGATTCTGCTAATCAACGACGGACACAGGTGCCATTGACCTCTGGTACCAGAACTAATGAAATGCTCGGACCACTCCATTTTTCCAGTCCCCACACAACCCCACCGCAATGCACTAAAACATTGTGCTACAATTCACTTTTCCTCACACCAAAACCTCAGAAATTATCCTCGTCATTCCAGGACGCCTGAAGCCTCATCCCGCAGCTGGGATGCCAGAATTCCGGAGGTGTGTTTATACCCCCTGACAAGGCATTGCAGCCACACGACAAGACCGCACTGGCATTATTGCTTTTTCTTTTCTCTTCTTTGCATCTGTGCCAGCTGTTGTTGATGTGCCACTCTCAGGAGTCACACCTCCTACTAAGTCTGAAAGCGCCATGAAGAGTAAGTTGTGAGCAATTTCGAGCTGTGAATCCAATCACATCCCAAAGAAGTGAAATACGGAGCGAGCCCAATTATGGTGACAATATCACAGAAGCCATGGGCTGGGACCCTACAGAGGTGCCGAGACGGGCCTGCTGGCGATTTTTGCCATCATGTGGGTGCTGTAAAGCCCCCCAACACAGCCCATCAGACTAAACTCGTCTCTTCTTTCAGCAGTAAAAGCCACCCCAGATAAGCCAGACCCCCCCGACTCTTTGAACTTGCACTGAAGCAAAGCACTTGGTAAAAACAAAGGCAGGCACTAGCGTTGAGGAGCCAAGGGACCCCCAGAGCTGAATTATGTGAGCTTCTCGAGATCAGAGAGACACGGAATCGTAAGTACATGGTGGCCCCCTTTCCTCTTCACCGACTCTGCCTTTGATCCCCATCGCTCCAGGAGTCGGCCGCACATAATTGGAATTGCTGCAAAGTGCCACTCACAACCCAAACAAACAAACAAACAAACAAATAAACATATAAATAAATAATTGGCACATTTTTGTTGCAATGTTTGCTGGGAGAAGCATCCGGAGTGTAAGCCTCGGCAGCGGTGTTCAGTCATTCCCGCGGCCCACCATTGAGCTTGTCATGATCGTCCATTGTGAGTCACACAAAGCCACGCAGCTCACAGACGTGTGCAGAGCTGAAAGGCACAAAGCTGACGAGACCTCAGGACAGCGGCCCACCGCCACCCCGTGTGTGTGTGTGTGTTCACATTGGCACAGTCATGTGAAAAAGTAAGGACACCCCATGAAATGTTTTTTTTTTGTGAGGTTTGGATGTCATATAACAAGCACCATCCCGCATTTACATGTTGCAGCCCCCTGTATGATTCAAACAGACATACCGCGCACATTTCACGTGAGCCCACCCTCCGTTTATCACCACCTCAAATGAAGTGAACGGTGCTGCGCTGTAAGCAAGAACTGCTGGAGCTTCTTCAGGTGGCACTATAAGATATGGAAACTCCTCAGCAGGCATCTCAGGGTCCCCTTGACTTATACGACTTCTCCGAGAGACCCTTAGCTTTCATCTGCAGAAGGGCACCAAACTATGCCAAGCTCTTGTCACCCATAACCATCTTGAGCTGGTCTCTGCTAGTGGCGAGTAGGGCCCTGTACCAATAGCTGACCCTGCACTCTGACCCCAAAAAACTCTGGAGATGCTAAATCTACATCTGTCCTCCCAGGCATCATAGGTTCGGTCACCAAGATGGTTTTCATGCTCCAGGATAGCAGTATCAGATCTGGTGACAGTGACCTGCCACCTCTTCTGGAAGGACAAGTTTATCATCCAAGTCCACATGCATCCCCCAATCTGAAGTTTATTGAAGAATTGAAGGGCGTTTGGTGTTTCTTGGCAGTCATACCTCAGATTAGGGTCAGGGTCAGGTGCAGAGAATGACAACGTCATAGGAGTGGACCTCATCTGAACCGGAATTCTTTAAAATAAATCAAACAATGTGTTGGGTTTGCTGTGTTGTCACCACGCTGGTTGAAAGAGGCCGTGAGATGGAAGGTTCAAGATCTCTACTTGTCTTGGAAAGGATTTCAAAAAAGACCTCCACACAATTCCAAATGAACCGTCCTGAAGATCATCCACAAGTGGAGAAGATCTGAAACAACTGTCACCTCGCCCAGGCTAAGGTGACCCAGCAAGTTCAGCCTGACAGTGGGAAGCAAAATCCTGAAAGAAGACTCTGAGAAGTTCCTCACTGGACCTTCAGGTAGCTCCTCTTGCAAACGAGTCTACCAATAGAAGGAGGTGGCACAGATTCGGTCTTCATGGAAACGTGTGCCAGGAGGGCACCAGAAAAACTAAACTATGCCCATGAACACCTAGGCAAAGACCCAGACATGTAGAACAGACCAGGCTTAGAGTTATTGGGCCACTGGGGCAGAAGACATTTGACCAGACTTGAGGGGGGCAACGTAGTAGGAATGCTCTGGTTTGGGAGTCACTTCACTGCATCACCATTATAGAATCGACTTGAGGAAAACGTGAGACCACCCATGCTGTCAGAAGGCTGAAGCTCAACTGAAAGCGGACCCTGCAACAAGACAACGACCCTAAAACAGAGTAGTCAATCCACCGAGGGATGCCTGAAAAGAAAGGAATGGAAGGTTCTGGAAAACGGACAAGTCAAAGCCTGCATGTGAATTCCATCGGGATGCTGTGTTTTGCTGGGAGGGATTTGTGGACACAAGAAACCCCTCAAACATCTCACAGCTGAAGGAATTCTGCATGGAGGACGAGTGGGGGAAACACTTTCTCAAAGTCGTCGTCAGAGACCACTAGACAGTTCTAGCAGACGCCGACTTGAGGGGGCCACACCAGCCAGTAGAGCCTGTGTGGGGTGGGGTTGGGGGTCTGAATGAATGAATGCAAAGTCACATTTTCATTGTTCACCTTTATGTCAAGTTACGGCTACAGTGAAGATTAAATCTCGATACGTCTACGCTCGTTAAAAAAAACGAAAGACCCTTCGGGGCGCACACGGGGCTGTACATGGTGGATCTATGGATACGCGTGGAAGGGCCAAGGAGCCGGTCTGGCGTCGCACTCAAAGCCACTCAGTCCTTGGTGAAGAAAGGTGGCTGAACTGCTCGTCGTCGCTCTCCATTCATTCCCTGCCGCCTGCGTGCGCACAGAGCGGCGATTGTGGAGTCGGCCATTATGATCAGCGATGCATGGCTACGATTCGACTCCTTCCTGCAGGGCCGCTCGGTTAAAAGCACCAAGGAGGTCATACCCTAAGGGGTCAGACCAATTCCCTTCTGTCACACAGAGACACAGAGAAGCCCTTCAGATGCAGGCTGAGCCGGCCTTGGGGGTCCATTTACATCTGCAAACAACCATTAAAATGGGGCTATACCCCTAGAGCCACTCGCTCGTTTAGCTGTCTTAATGAATGTGTGTGTGTGCCTGCTGCTTAATTTTCCTTTCTTTATTAAGTATAGCATTTATCCTGTAATATTTTAATTTTAAAGTGTGATGGGGTGTGTGTGTTGGGGGGCACTCACTTTCCTCATACGTAAAATGGCGTGACAATTGGGACAATAGAGAAGCTTACTATTCAAGTTCCCGTCCTTCTGCCCGTCTGTGCGTGTTTATAAAATTGCCAAAGGCTGGCTGGCCGCCTCCTCAAACAAAAGCACATCTCAAAGTTTAGGGAATAAACAGTGGCGCAAACCCTAAACAAAAAGTGGTTTTGCATGTCACCGTGCGCCCAGGCCTGGCCGGCGAGCCAGTTCCGAGTGTTATTGTGGGTATTTGTTATTCAAAGCGAGAATGATGAAGAGACGGGCAAACCTGTATGCTCTCTATCTGCCCTGACAAAAGCCAGGGATTCAAATAACAGCTTTTCCTCCGGGGCAAAGCAAAAAAAAAAAAAAAAAAGGTGACAGGGTGGGGGCTGGGCACAGTCGGAAAAATTGGGGGTCTTTAAGCGAACAGATACAAAGAATAAAAACCTCACACGGAAATGATAAGACGGAGAGCACCGAATTAGCGGATAAGTTGAAATAAGCACCTTGGAGTTGGGTGGTGGTCGGGACGTCAGTCCTTGAAGAAGCAAATTAGATCTGACAAGCCGTGCTGGGCTTGAGGGGACGGCCTCTTTGAAACTTTTTTTTTGTGGGTTGACCAGGCCGTAGCAAAGTAGAAGACAAAAACAATGGCGATACTTGAGACGTCCTGACGAGTTTCTACTCTCAAAGCAGGAACTTTTGAGAGGAAAAGCCGCCCACCCTACTAGAAGGTCCCATTTCAGAAGACGTCTCCCTGACTCTCTCGTCAAGAGTATAAGAAACCTGACAGAGCCGAGGAGACCCTTCAGTCCATCACGCTCAACTGTTTAGCTTTATAGGTAAGCTGTCCCGATATCTCGTCAAGAAAAGTTGTCAGGGTTTCTTCTTCAACTTCCTGCCTCAGTAGTTTTCTCCGGGTTCCCACAACACTTCCCGGCTTCAGTCCTCAATGCACTTCCCCTTCATTTCCACTGAAGTCCTCGAGTTTGGGATTCACACTTAAGCTGACAGAACACTACGGCGCCTACTTTATCAACTTGTGCCAATCAAATCCTGTGGATACCTATGAGAATTCTGAAGAACTGGCTTAGGTCCTCATGAAGTTAAAAAGGCTTTCTCTCCTTAGTATGTATTGTAGCATGTGGCCGGGGCCCTTACCTGGCCGGGACGCCTCCACGCTGGGAAGACCGGAGGATCAAGCGTAGCCAGAGCACTACCTCCCCTGGGACGCTATTTGGCAACCCCCCTGAGTTGCAGCGGAGCCTCAGACTCCATGGGCTTCATGGGAGTTGGAGTTTGGTGCAGCCCTGTTGGGATGCGCAGGCGCCACCAGGAGGTGCTGCTGAGCCTTTATGGGTGGTCCTTCCGCTGCCGGAAATGAGTAATCAAGCACCTGGAACACTTCCTAGTTTCCAGCAGGGCCACAGGTCAAAGTTCAACCCTCTTGGGTCCTGTGGCCACCACCAGGGGATGCATGGACATTTGCTGGGCCCTATATGGCAGCACTTCTGCCACAAGAAGCTGGGTAGGTGCCCTATAAAACAGGGCCCAGTCTCCAGCATCCAACTGGCAGAGTCGGGAGGAAGAGGAGGACAAAGCCTGTTGTGGAGGACTGAAGATGAAGGGACTGGGTTGGTGATTCGTGCTCTGTGCTTTACCTTGTGCTGTGGAGTGCTGGACTGTGGAAATAAAAGCATGTGCTGTGTGAGCTAAACTGGCGTCCTGCCTGTCTGTGTCAGGGTTAGGGTGCCTAACTTCAATATATATATATATATACACTTACACGGGGCGGCATGGTGGCGCAGTGGGTAGCGTTCACTTTCCGAGTCCTCTCTGCTTCATGCATGTTCTCCTCGTGTCTGTGTGGGTTTCCTCCCACAGTCCAAAGACATGCAGGTTAGGTGCACTGGCAATTCTAAATTGTCCCTAGTGTGTGCTTGGTGTGTGGGTGTGTGTGTATGTGCGCCCTGTGGTGGGCTGGCGCTCTGCCCAGGGTTTGTTTCCTGCATTTTGCCCTATGTTGGCTGGGATTGGCTCCAGTAGTTAGGATATGGCGGGTTAGATAATGGATGGATGGATATACTTACACAAACACACACACACACACACATATATATACCTGTATATACGTATATGCACACACAAGTTGTGCCAGATGGCCATGGCTCTTGCCCGGCTGAGACGCCCCTATAATGGAGGGTCTGTGGGAGAGAGCCTATCCAGACCATTGCCTCCCCCTTAGCACTAGAGGTAGCCCCCCCGACACGCAACAGTGCCACAGGTTTGCAGCATGGAAGCTCGATCCTGCTGGGGCTTGTGGTCACTGCCAGGGGGGTACCTGGAGAGCTGCTGAGCCCTTGTTTGCAGCACTTCTGCCACACCCGGAAGAAGGTCAATGAGCACCTGGCACAATTCCGGATGCCTTATAAAAGGAGTCAGAGTTGGGCGAGAGAAGATGAAGCTCAGCAGGAGGAGTGGAGGAAGAAGAGGAAAGAAGAAGAGAAGGATTGGGTGCTGGATTGAGTTTCGTGTGTTGGTGACAGTGCTGAACCGGTGGGCACAGAAGAGGAAGTGAACTCCATAAGAATAAACAGAATGAAACATTCTGACCCATGTGTCCTCTACAAGGAATACCCGCCACTGCCACTGATGGGATGTTCTTGTGGACACTTCTGATGTTCGTTTCCATCGCATGTTCAAATGATGGATTGGAAGGTACTTGGGGGGTTGGGGGGTCATACATTATTTAGCACCCCTTATAAATATTCAGCGTCTCCACACAATCTAATAAACAGACTTGTTCCAAGGCCACATGAGAATTAAATATGGAAGACCCGGCAGCCCTTGGGGATCTGCGCCTGACCTGGTTTCTGCCACGACGGGCTGGGACTTTCTTATTACCAAAGAGGGGGAAAGCAGATGGAGAAAAAAAAAATTCTAAAAGATAAAACACAGTTAAGAGGCCGCCTAAAAAGCGTTCTTCCACAAAGCCATTGGCGTCTTTCAATTTTGTGCAAAGATTTCCGCCATCCTTGATGACTTTTTGCCCTCCGTTTTTTAACAATTCACTTCCCACACAAAGTAAAAATTTAAATCACCCGCTCCATTCCAAATCTACAGAAGGCAAATTATGATAGGGCACTGGGAAGAAGGCTGGCATCAGTCCTGACCAGGCTGCCAATCCATTACTCTGCCTGCTCACACACACACACAAACACGTGGCTGATTTTAATACAAGCCCACTTACTCCAGTTTAGGGTCATGGGGTATGGGTTGGGGGGAATTTGGGGGGCGGAGTCTATCCTGACAGCACCGGGGGGATCAGAAGCCAACCCTGGCAGAGAACACCAGTTCACAGTGCACTTTCACAACACCCACCACAACACCTTCCTACTGTGCCCATTCCAGATGCCAATTAAGGTAACCCGCACAACGCTTGAATGTGGGAGGACATCCAGTACATGTAGACACAGCGGGCTTCCCTGATCTCAAATGCAAAGTAAACTTTACATGGCGCCCTCCATGTCGGCAGTGGGGTGTAGCGGTTAAGGCTTTGGACTTGAAATCCCACTTCTGACACCAGTGTGCCATCATTAGCAATTCACTTCATCAAACGGAAAAAACAAAAACCACAAAACAAATGGATCCAGTTGTGTCTGTTAAATTCTGTAAGTCGCTTTGGATGAAGAGATCAGCGGAATGAGTACAAAGGTGCACTGGGGAGTAACTGGCTTATATTTCTATATTCTATATATATATATTTCTACAATAAAAGCACAGACGAGTGAAGGTGGCCAGCCACCCCGGGGGTCACTAGTGCTGTGCCCATAATGCTACAATTAACGTATTGGCACATAAAGTGGCATGTGGTGAGTGCACAATGAGTAAGTAGTGGTGGAGAAGGGGGGGTGTCAATGGCCTGTGACCGTTTACCTTTCTAAAGTGGGTGACACCGGGGAATTATGGGTAGCGCTGCATCCTCACAGAGTCCTGTCTTCCCTCTATAGAGTTTACACATTCGTGCCCACCCCATTCCCACCCACTTGACATGAAACTGGTCAGGTTAACTGGCAGTGAGTGTGAGTGAGGACTACGATGGACTGGTGGGCTACCCCTGGGCTATCTGCTGCCTGGATTGGCTCCGGCCCCCAGTGACCCTGAAATAGGCCAAGTGGAATTTTCCACAGCGAAGGCAATCGCAGAATTCCCTACCGGGGTGGGACATTTGTTTCCCTGCATACACAGCCAAGGCCAAAACGTTTGTATCCACCTTGGTTAAAGACGTCCAGCCTTCACGTCTGACAACTCCACACATGCTATGCCAACAGATGTTCCCCGTGTCAAGTATTTTAGGGTCTCTCCGTTATTTCTACAAGTGGTGATGTCACAGCCACAGCGAAGGGACACGTTGATTTATTAGATCGGATTCTCAGTGGGTCACAAGTGTCCACACACCCAGTGGAACGTCTGGTTGAACCAGCCAGGAAGATTCCAGAAACGCATGTCATGACTTCCAGAAGCCTCTGATTGGCCAATCATCTTAATTGAGTTAATGGGTGGAGCGCCTGTGACCGTATCAGGCTAGGGTCCTGGAGGGCTGCTTTTTTTTTTTAAATGTTTTTGTGCCTAATTAACTCCTTTTCCTTTCACAGACATTGCGTGGATCATGAAGAAGGGACAAATGAACTCAGAGGGGCAAATGAGTACCCCAAACCAACAAAGAAACTGGTGGAGGAGGATTAAAGGATCAACATTCACCATTAAGTGAGTCCTGAGCAGCTGGCGTGCCAGTAAGGAGACCCCCCTAGTCCAAGGCCGATCGGTGGTGATCACCAGGAGGAAGACCTTGGAGGAAGGAAACCAAAATGGAAGTGCTTGGTCATAATGGTCACCACCACGTATGAAGGAGGAAGGGTGAGGGCTTTTCAACACCATGGGGGTGACGTGGCGGCAGCATATCATGGGGGTAAAAGGGACGGGGGGCACTTCAGATAATACGTGGCATGATGATCTAGAAATTCTGAAGCAACACCACAAGACATCGACCAGAATGGTAACACCGGGTTTCAAACTGGTCTTCCAGCAAGAAGACAGCGATGCCACACAGACCTCCAAAATGGCTTCTTGAAAGACGTATAGAAGTGGCCATCATAACGCCTTGATCTGAACCCAATGGAGAATCCTTATGTCAGTGTCCAGAGCAAGGAGGTCCACAAACCTAAGTGACTTACAGCAGTCCCCTCTAGAGGAACGGGCACCAAGTCCTGGCACACATCGCGAGAAGCTTCTGGAAGGCGACTTTAAGCGTCGGATTCAATTGAAGCCATTAAAAGGCCGCCACAGACTAACACGGAAAGCTGATCTAGAAAATAAAGAGCAACGTCAATCCAACAAACTCTTAGCAATTATTGCGACTTGACCACTTATGGAAATAAAGTCGCCACCCCGATAGGCTCCACACAGAAAACATATGGGCACATCACACGTGGACTTGTGAAACACGGAGCTTGAAAGTCTTTAGCCGAGGTGGACAGAAACTTTGGTCCTCAACTCAGGGCCATCTTAACAGCATTACAGGTCCCCCCAGTGGTAAAGCAGTGCACTGGTGCCCACACCTACACAACCACTCAGCAAGGCACAACATACATAGATTAGCATGGGAGCCCAGCAGGGGCAAGTGCCCAGTCCGGCGTGCCTATGCATTAAGACGGCCCTGCCTCAAGTGCCAAACACACCCTGATCAGCCCCAATACTCAAACCACCGAGAGGTGAAGCGAGTAACATGAATGATCTTGTCACGTTGGCATCTGTCAGGGGGGTGGCATATGTTAGGCAGCAAGTGAAGAGCCAGGTCTGCAAGGTGATGCGTTGGCAGCCAAATGTAAGGATCTGAGCCACGTCGCGATGGGCTTCGACGACTGGGTCACAGGGTCTCCAGAACGGCAGGTCTCATGGTATGCAGTGGTCAGCGCCTACCAGAAGTGGTCCGAGAAAGGACAACCTGTGAACCTGTAACGGGGTCATGGGCACCCCGAGGAGAGAAGGATAACCCGTCTGGTCCGATCCTACAGAAAAGCTATGGGAGCACAAATGGCTGAAAAACTCAATGCCGGCCGTTTTGGGAAAGGAGTCACAGACAGGTCAGGGGGCTCATGCTGACCCCTGTCCACCTACAATGTGCACGTGAGCACCACAACTGGACCATGGAGCAATGGAAGAAGGTGGCCTGGTCTGATGAATCTTGTTTTCTTTTAGTCCAGGTGCGCATCCTTCACTTACCAGGAGAAGAGATGGCAGCAGGATGCATTATGGGAAAAAAAGGCAAGCT